>NW_015652298.1:863497-863700 GCF_001515625.1 Sinocyclocheilus rhinocerous | reverse complement strand
ATACATACACGTATATATATAGTATTATATATATATACACACGTGTATATATATATATATACACAAATATATATATATATATATATATATATATATAGAGAGAGAGAGAGTATATACATACAAACAAACACACACACACACACATACATACACATATATATACACACACACACTACTACTACTACTACAACTATACAGTATAG
>NW_015652298.1:853267-863426 GCF_001515625.1 Sinocyclocheilus rhinocerous | reverse complement strand
TGTAATATATATATTTTTTTATTAAAATATCCAAAAACCTCTAGAACAGTGTTATATATTTTGCTGACGTGTGTACTTACATTATCCCAAATATTTTGAAGAATGTTTAAATCCAGAGAAATAGCCATTTTAAATAGTGGCTTGTCCCTGGTCATTGCGTCGCCTGCCAGTGACGTTATACACCCTCGATTTCCGGTTTTGTTTTGTAGAAAACATGGAAACACCATAGACGCTTTAATATGTTATGCGTTTTATTAGACTGGTGATGACCGCACAGAGTAACATTATAACAGAACTTTCAAATGTATCTAGTATGATAAAACAGCACTGCTTTACCCCACAAATGCACGACCGGAAGGAGCGGAAGCGCTCGACTGTGGCATAATAAAAGATCTGCTGCTTTCGAGCCGTGTGTCACGCTCGTTCAGCTGCCTCATTTAGCTTCTACGGCTTTCAGCCTCACCCTGCTTCATACTACGATGTTAATTAATATGTATATTAATATAATGTAATATTAATATGTTTTTAATCCATTAGCTCATCCATGAACATGATTTCTGCCCGAGTCCTATCGGATTGTATTCGCTGTGGGGATGAAGACAACAACTCCCATGATTCCCATGATATATACACACACACACACACACACACACACACATACTATACAGTATAGTAGTAGTAGTAGTATAGTAGTAGTTGTAGTAGTAGTAGTAGTAGTAGTATATATATATATATATATACACACACACACACACACACACACTACTACTACCAAAACTACTACTATTACTACAGTAAATGAATAAATAACTAGGCATATCTTCATATCATAAATCCATTGGAAATTTCTCTTCAATTTCTCTTGCTCTAGCATATGACAAATTGCCATCCATCTCTATCATTTTTGTCACATGACTCAAATAACCAATAATAATTATAACTGATTGGTTGAGTAATCACTGTCCAAGTGTGTAGTGAGGCAGGGTCCTTACCAGTGCCCGGATTCATGTACATGATTCACAAGCAGGGTTTCCAGGTCTGTGTAATAAAACCAGCCAAATTGGTATTCCAAACTACCCTAATCACAACCAAACTATAAGAGTATAAAGTAGCCCAATTCCATGGGAAAAACAGACTTGGCAACACTGCTCATGAGCTAGGGAGCTAACTGAGATGCACCTTAAGCGTTGTGAAAGGGAAAAAAAGCAGAATACACTTCTTACAATGCCTAACCCTATATTGGTAGTACCGGTTAGGTGGCCTATGCTGTAATCTTATTTCACTTTATATGCTTTTATCCAATTCTCTCCTCCACAGCCCTCTCTTCTTTCACCGTTTGTCTCTCTCTAACGCTCACTCATACGTTTACACTGCATTTTTTTACTCCCAGCCTGCAGCTTTGTTTTCAGTAGAGAAGTCTCTTCCAAACTGTGTAAAAGCGGGTCATCAGCACACACACAGCCTAGTGCAGAGCAGAGACAATGGTCCCCCTGCGGTGAGCTCAATGAGCCCTGGCCTCTCTGTACCCAGCGATCACAGCGCAACCACGGCACCCACCGCCTCTGACACAATCTCTCATTATCACCCCTCGGCAGACTCCGCAGGAAGCAGCGGTGCCCCTGAGAGCACGGGGAGTGAAGACTGCCTCAGCACCGCAGCTCAAGGGGTTCAGAACCACGGCCAAGGGGTGGAACCGCCAAAAAATGGCAGATGTGCCTCAGCAAGATACACAGAGATGAATGAAAGGTTTGTGCTAATGTCTGCCTGCATGTGTCATGCTTCCTACAGCATTTCTTCCTCTGGCAAGTCTAATAGTTGTATACTGTAGTCATGCCTTTTAAGCATAGTAACGGTTTAATAGACTAGTTTCCATCTTATTTATCTACCCATATGTCAATACAAACTCATAGGAATTTATTTTATTCATAGAGCTCAGAATGATTGAGGAATGAACTCTTTTCCACATAATGAACCTGTCAAGCTCTACTATGGACTACTTTTAGGATACTTTACTAGTGCTTTTATTATCGTATTCCAAACTTTCAGAAGCCTGACAACAACTTTGTGTGGCAAATAGAAAGACTTAAAGTGTCATTTACCCTCTGCATTGATTCAAAAATGGCGACATTAACGTGGCAAGATTTTTAGTCAATGACCATTTAAATTTGAGTCTGTTCCAGGGTTAATCTCGTCCACACATGAAAATGTTTATTCACAAAGGATTTTGAATTTTGTCAATGATAAGGATGTGCAAAATAAAGGTAAATAAAGCTGTACAAACTGAAGTGCTTTTCTAGTGGGTTAATTGTTGCCTTCACAAGCTATCGAAAATGTCCTACTTCCCACTTCTGAAGTCATAATTACAAGTTTGTCGTGTTCAAGGGCAGAAAGAATAGGAATCATGGATGACACCAGGTTA
Organism: Sinocyclocheilus rhinocerous; assembly: GCF_001515625.1. Taxonomy (NCBI): domain Eukaryota; kingdom Metazoa; phylum Chordata; class Actinopteri; order Cypriniformes; family Cyprinidae; genus Sinocyclocheilus; species Sinocyclocheilus rhinocerous. Next base: position 861,007 of record NW_015652298.1, on the reverse strand, counting down.
ATTTCTGTCTATTTCTAGGGGAAATCTTATTAAAGGCTGAATGTATTCTTGAAGGTATTCAACCAATTTCCAATGGATTTTGTCTAAAATGTAGTGTCTCATTTGTCCACAACCTTGCATTATTGTAAACATTCACCGCATTATCTAAATAGCAATTTTGCAAACGATTCTAACGTTTCAGTTAAATGCAGTATTTACTGAATAAAATACATAGAGAGAAATACATAGAAAAAACTTGGGTGTCAAAATGATCTTCTCAGTCATAAATATGACTTGAGATGCCCTTCATGTCCAATTTCTGACTAGGAAAAGTGTATTTATAATAATATAAAATTCCCAAGTGACCTTGAACTAAGTTACATGCTAGTCAGAAAGTCACATTTCTGTAACGGCACACTAGAATTGTGTAAAATTAATTCTCAAGGACAGTTTTCACATGCTGCTTTTGTTAAATGTTTAAATTCATACAGAAATGCATCCCATTTTAGTCAGTGAAACTAAATATAATGAAGAAATATTGACAAAATTTGAATATTTTTGTCAAAAATTAAACCGTAGAACACACACACACACACACAAGAAGATTTAGAAATATACTGCATGTGTCATATAAACTGCTTATAAGTCGCTTTTGTTATCATTTTGGAGCTCAATAACCCTGTTCACTTTCATCACTGTATATGAGTGGCCTGTACATTCTTCAGCATTTCTCCATTTGTGTTGCACACAGTGGAAAGCAAGTCATATGGGTCTGGATCGACACAGGGGTGAACAACTCCTTGAGCTTGAAGATTAAACTGAGAAAGGGAGGTTGTGATGGAAGATGTTTGTGAACGGTCTAAAAGGGCATGTGCACTTTTAGGGCCGTATCTCCTCAATCACATGTCGATGCCACTCGTCCATCATCATCCTACAGTCCTCCCGAGGAAAGGAAGACAAGCACAGCCTCACTAGTTAATGATGACGATTTACACGTGAAATGAAGATGTATGACTGCCGTTTAAATTGCGTTGGGTTTCCGGAAAGCTTCATCTCCCCATGCGCTCTGTAACAACATCAGGGGCCGTTCAGCTGCGTCAGTATTCAAACGCAGTCAATATGAAGTTGTTACAAATATGTTTTTGTCACCATTTTGTTTTGCAAGTTCAAACTTCGACATTTTCCGAGACATCCACTGGGAAACAGAAATCTCGATCAATCCCTACTAGAAATGTCACATCCAAGTCTTTTGTCACCATTAGCCAGGAAAATATCACAGTTTCCGTGATGAATAAGGTTTTTCCCCTCAAGGTTTGTACACGACCTGAATGGCAGACATTATTTGTATCATCTGTGACATGAATATAACAAAAACCATCATGAACATGTCCACATCATATCATAATTGTAAATATTTACATTTTAGATTTTACACTTTTACACACACAAACACACACATATACACACATATATATATATATATATATATGTGTGTGTGTGTGTGTAAAATATAATATTCTATTATTCCATATATACACAGACAAAAATAGTACTTCGATCTATTCAGCAAGGAAGCATTAAATTGATCAAAAGTGACAGCAGCGACATTTATAATGTTACCGAAGATTTCTATTTCAAATTAATGCTGTTCTTCTGAACTTTTTATTCATCGAAGCATGATCGTTCACCATTTGCAATAAATGAGCATATTAGAATGATTTCTGAAGGATCATTTGACATGGAAGTCTGGAGTAATGATGCTGAAAATTCTAAATTTTAAGAAGATACTAAATGAAGCCTTCTTTCAAAAACATTTAAAAAAAACTAAACTTTTGTGCAGTAGGTTTATACTATATATTATAATGCATTAGAATACACACCTAATTTTGAATGGCTGGCAATTGATACAAATTCTATAAAATGCTGCATATATTATAAAGGCAAATATAAATACATGTAATAATTGCATACATTAAGTTTAGGATGCATATTTTTTTTTTTTCCTTTAGATTTTGTGGTGAAATGTGAGCTGATGGGTTCATGAGATTCACCCTGCAGTAGTACGCTGTGTGTGATGACAGCAAGCCGGTGATTCTGTACGGACAGATCATATCTTCAGGGTCATCACAGACAGGAAACAGGAAGGAACTCAACCGTAATTCTATCGGAGAGATAAACAGCAAGAAAACATCACAACACTACTGAGAACTCCTACCATGGGTGAAAATGAAATGAAAACAAGCCAAATATTTTTTTGTTTTGTTTGTTTATTTCTCGGAAGGAATGCTTGAACGGTCATTAAATAAAATCTGTACAGTTTTTACAGTCAAATATTTTACATCAAGTTTGGTTGCATGTATGTGTAACAAAAAGAAAGAAACTCTGTACAATCATTTACATTTCTTGGGAGGAGTCAATGCGATAAAAGGCACCTGTAACCTTTATTGGGGTGTGTGTGTGTGTGTGTGTATGTATGCATATATATATATATATATGCCCCGCTGCATTTCACCTGCTCATGGAGATCAATAAACTGTCAGCTCAACTCGGTGTTACAGCAGAACGGCTTAAAAATGACCGATTGTTCTGTCAAGCCTTTAATTTCAGCCTCTTTTTCTCCATTACTTAAATGTCTTTTCTAATCTGCGTATTAATTGCCTACCTGGGTTGCCAGGTAACTAGAAAGCACCCCATTCAAACACATTTGTTTTTTTCCCCCAAAAAGGGATTTAACAGCAGCGTTTTGCGATGGCATGATGTTCCACACGGTAAGGCGTAAAGCGTATTGCAGAGCGGCCCTGCGCTTCAGGCCGGGAGAGACAGAGAGGGGCGTAAGGCAGCTGGGGCAACGGTGGCAACCTACTTACCTTTGGCATCACAGGAGTTAGCACTACGCTGATCAGTAAACAGGTGTCAACACCTCCCTTGTAGAGAAAAGCTTTCGTTTGAGAGATGCAGAAGCTTATACAGCATGTCAATGCCATGCATCACAGGCCTAGAATATAAAATATAAGCACCGTAAAGCTACAACACTAAACGTACCACTAGTAAACTACTGCTGTGAAGCTGAATGCGTAAGAAAGATTAACCCCAGAAGCTTCAGATACTGTACATTGAAAGTTAAGCCCGCTATAGAGCGACTTGAAGCGGAGCACCAGGAATTGCAGGCCACTGACTGGCATGGCTGTAAAAAGCGTCGATTTAAGGTGTATTTAAGGTTGCAACTGTCAATCTCAGAAGCAGCCTTGTAAACCAATGTGCTTTCAGACACAATGGAGATATAACTGAGAGGCTGAAATTATCAGTGTTATTATGGAACTGAATTCACAAACCAATTTCACAGTCTTTAGCAATACCAAGCACATTTTGGCAAGCTCTCTTCCCAAGAATATTACAATTGTACCAAAAATGCTATTCAAAACAATGCTTTTTCATTTCTAAAATGAAATGATGTTATTGACGCACAGTCCTTCGTAATCTCACTAATGAGGGGCACTTATTAAAAAAGGTTGACCCTGTGTATGTATGCATTATTAGAAGAGCATACTGTAAAAACACATGATCTCTGAACCTCATTCATTGAAACAGAACGAATTGTAGAAATTGTGTAAATTGTTGCATTATGCAACTGCACTGCAACTCATTTTTCGAATGAGGACTGCGTTGAGGGGCACTTATTAAAAAAGGTTGACCCTGTGTATGTATGCATTATTAGAAGAGCATACTGTAAAAACACATGATCTCTGAACCTCATTCATTGAAACAGAACGAATTGTAGAAATTGTACGGAAAATAATTTGTGTAAATTGTTGCATTATGCAACTGCACTGCAACTCATTTTTCGAATGAGGACTGCGGTTTGTTTCGTTCCAGTATAAACGTACAATTTTGCAAAGTGATCCAAAGGGGGGGAATGTAGGATGGCAGAAATGTGCAAGTGATTATTTAAATCAAACTTTGGCAACACGTTTGACGCTGTATACTTTGATCTCCCTTTAAGAACAAAACACACAGACGCACATAAAAAAAAGAAGCAAGATGGTATAAAGCAGCATTTTTCACAGTTTTGAAAACAAATGTTCTTTGAAGTAGATGCTCTGATCATTATTTAATAAATTTGGCCTTATTTTAAAAGACTTCACAGAAAAGATCCAAAACCAATTTCGTTTTACGAGTGTACGACTGTTTCAAAGAACAAAAATGGATCATTTGGTCAATTGTTAATACATTCTAGAATCATAAACCCAAATATTATCTTAATGATGATGACATACTGGCTTAATGAAGGTACAGTACACACACTGTCTACTGACAAATTTATAAAGGTGTATACACACTGCGAACCACTGGTAGAAATCTTTTAACCTAAAGGTTAAGGAAGCCCCTACCGCATTCTTCCTTATGAATATTTATGTATGCATATGAGCTTTACATTATGCAAATGACTCCAGCCTAGAGACTCATCCTTAGAAATGCGATATAAAACCACTGTATAGTAGCTTTAAATGACTGACAGCAGCTTTGCGACATCACGTCGTATTCAATCAAAAAGGGTCACATGCAAATTTGATAAAAATCTATTTTTGGTAGCTTGGGAATCCCGCTGCACTCTTGCAGCACTTGATGTGTGATTATCCATGCTGTGGGTCGTTCATCAGATAAACCACATCTCTTATCGTCTGAAAATAAGAGCTTCCTCCTTACAGTAGCTCGTGTACGCGGCTGCATTCAGGTGGTGAATTGCCAAGGGCCGCCCAAAAAATGTTGTGCAGATAAGAGTGATAGATATGTTTCATTAAAAAAGACTGTAAATCTAGGAAAGCCTGAGAAGGGAGCGGCGCGTGGCACAGCAAGATTGATGGCGTAAAAATAAACAAAGTTGCATGTGCTTTAGCAAGACAAGCTCGCGACGCCCACGTTCCCCCATCAGGCACGCCGCATCCTCCAATGCAGAGGAGGCTGCTTCCTATTTCATTTAATAGGGAGTGAAACTCTGAGAGGAGGACTGAAAAACACGATGCCTAATTTGACCTACTTTAACACTGCTGTCTTCAACATGCTTGATGCTTGTTCAAAAGTGTGATAGTGGAGAAACATCAATGGCTGATGTTCATTTTGCATCTTATTATGGGGTCTTAAAGGGGTAGATCATCTGAAAATGAATTTCTTTCTTCATTGGAACACAAAAGGAGAAGTTTAGCAGATTGTTCCAGCTGCTCTTTTCCATATTGATAATGTATGAGCAAAAGCAAGCTCCAAAGAATAAAAAAATAAAAAATAAAAAAGTCATACAAGTAACCTGTTACTTGTGAACTATATTTTTTTTTTTTTTAAGTCAAATGACAGATTTGTGTGAGAAATGACATACTTGGATATACACAGACAAGAATGAGAGGTGAAACAGATGATTTTAATTGGATAACATTACATTTTAAAATATTTTTTGGTGTGTGTGTGATTTTTTAGATGTTTTATATACTGTTTTTATGGTGTTTTTTTTAGTGCTCAAAAGCTCTTCCTCCATGTACCTTGATTTTATGAAAAAGAGCAGCTACAACAATCTGCTAAATGTCTTATTTTGTTGAAGAAAAAGTACAGATGTAGAGTAAAGAACAGTTTAAATTTTTCGGTGAACTGTTCCTTTAAAAAAATATATATAATAACTTGGACCAGGCATGCTGTGCAAATTCTTTAACACTTCTGTTTTAAAGTGTTATATGGTAGCCATAATATAGAAAAAAATAATGGGCTAAAAAGTGACCAAATTTTCATCCAACATTCCAGTGATAGATAGTCCTGGTACGACAAACAGTATTTCAGACTATGTCCAACAACATGAAACTGGGTCTTTTCTACTCTCCTCAGGGGATCGTTGCCACTCAATCGGATGCTTGAGCCTGAGGTAACATCTAGTTCTGCCTAAAACTGTCTGCTAATGTCACTAAACTCAATCCCCTGATGAGTTGGGCTTATTACATGGGCAGACTCTCAAAATGCCCACTCAGCAGACTCTGAATATTGCTTTACACTTCTGAGACCTCTATCCACACATCCAGAAGACAAAAAAGCTGGAATCCTGTCATGTGCAAGAAACCATAATCAGTGAAGGTTTAACTCACAAAATCTAATTTTAAACCTGAGGTAGAAAACATAAAATTCACAGCAGGATGGAGCAAACGAGTTTAAAAGCAAAGGAAGCTTATCGAAAGAGGGCTGTACAGTGTTTGTCTGTGGTTTAGGGGAGTTTAAGGAAGCCATTAGTTATTAGAAATGTTCAGAGAAACCCCCTGAAGAGGAAGGCATTGAAAAATGGGGTGGTCCATACTATTTGCACAGTGTTTCAAGGGAACGTGGGACTGGGATTGATGATGACTCTGCATCTGCTCACATCAGTAAACACAAAAGGTGCCAATCTTCAGGATACTGAGAAAAAGTGATTCAGTTTCTGATACGACGTCAAAGCTAAAGTCATATGGCTCTTTAGGAATTACACAAAAAGTGACTCTTGAAGTGATTCCATCTTGACGTGATAAATATTCAGAAGTAAAATCAGCAGCTACAGATGAAGTTGTCTCAAGGACATGTTTTCGTTTAGACAGGAAGTGCAGAAGGACACTTCGTTGTACAGATAATACAGTTTCGGCATCATCAAAATGGCACCTTAAAAACATCCAGAAGAAAGCAATCTCAGAATCTCATGATCACTGGATCATATTCCTCGGATGCGACTCCGGTTGAAAGGGTTGTGTCTCGTCTCCTTAAGGCAGGTCCATGAAACCGACCTTCTGGAGTGAGACGGCTGACCCATGGACTTTCGCCAAGGTCGGTTTTAGACACCTAAAGCTATGGTGTCCAATTAGCCGACAGCCCAAAAAGGCTCCATTGATAGCAATCGTTCCAAATGGAGGATCGTCACCTTTTCTTCCCCATCTTCGGATTCCAGATCTTTACTCTCATGTCACTGTGGGATGGAAGAAACAAAAAAAGAGACATAAAATGAGAGGTGGAGGAGATGCACAAGGCCGATAATCAGAAAGACAGACGCACTTGGTTGTCTGAATCTTCAGACACCGTCACAGTAGCTCCGCGCATTGAAGAAATGGCACAGACATCAAAACCAAGAGTTCACAAAGCGAACCGCCACAGTCCCCGCTCCTCTCACCAATTAGGCGCATGCACCGCTTTATCCCAATAAAAATCAAAACCCCACTGTGTGAACCAGCCCACAGAACCACATGCTTGCATCTTAACTAACACACTCCATCTCTGAAGAAAACAGAATTTTCAATAAAAATATGCTTTAAGTAATTTTTCCTAACCCCATGTTTTTCTCTTCTTTAAGCATTAATCATATACAATTTAATGTGGTTTGCTCAAGAAGAAAATTGCCAATGGGATATGAAAAATGTTTCACCAAGGTTTTGGCCTAAATTTCTAGGTCTTGCTAAAAGCACTCATTGGAAAAGCACTTGGATCTAGGGTTGTGACGGTGAGGAATTTTTTCCACCGGTTAATCGACGTGTGACAACACCGGTAATACCGGTATCACCGCGGGGGCGGGGGCGTTCCCTCTTTTCCACTTTCCTTCACTTTTAAATAGCTTGTAAAAGCTGCGTGCGCATTTTACTTTCACTTTCAAATAGCGGCAATACGGCGTAAAGCAATTGTTCGTTTTTAGTTCGTTTGAATGTTCCCTCTTTTCCTCGCTTTCCGTCGCTTTTAAATAGCTTAAAAGCGCCGTGCGCATTTTACTTTCACTTT
>NW_015652298.1:848902-852448 GCF_001515625.1 Sinocyclocheilus rhinocerous | reverse complement strand
AAATGAAATCTGATCTGTGATGCTACTGTCGTTCGGCACGCTGCATTGAGCAGCCGCGTTCAGTTTTTAATTGTAGTGTCTGTTCTTTTACTGAACGAAATGATTTTTATTACTATAAAAAATCAAAACGACGGTGGGGGTCGGTGACAATAACAAGTGACATAACCGGTGTTGCGGCTTAACACCGGTATCACCGTCAGCACCGTCTATCGCGGCAAGCCTACTTGGATCCTGGTAAATCAGCACCAAGTCTCGGAGGGCATTGAGGTAGGATGTATCTTGCGGTTCCTAGGCCTTAACTAGAACCAATTAAACAGATTTACGCCACTGGTGTCGAATGCAATTAAAGGTGCAATAGGTTTTTATTGCTCTCTAAAAGATGAGCCACTTGAGTGCATTGAAATGGGGGAGGAAAAAAAACTATGCATAGAGTCTAATTAGTACAATTTTCCTTTATTGGCCCAAAGTGAAAGAGCTAAGGGAAAGTTCTGTGGGATCAAACACCTGAAAAGAAGTTGGCCTATGAAACGAAACCGTATGAGAGAGCTGGAAACAGAGAAAAGATGCACACAGAGAAAGATGATATACAATTGACAGATGGGTGGAAAGGGGGGGGGGGGGGGGGACTATGCATAGAGTCTAATTAGTACTATTTTCTTTTACTGGCCTGAAGTGAAAAAGCTAAGGGAAAGTTATGTGGGATCAAACACCTGAAAAGAAGTTGGCCTATGAAACGAAGCTGGTGCAAAGTATGAGAGAGCTGGAAGATGAACATAGAGAGAGATGACACACAACTGAAAGTGTGAGAAATAACTGACAGCAACAAAATGACACAGTTGAGCTGTGTAGTTTATTCTCAGACATTCTGCAGCTCGCGTCCCCTCGAGCGCATTCGAAACGCCGCCGCTCTGCTTGTCTTTAACCTTCAGGAACTGTCACGCCTTTGCTCAAGTATCTGCACTGACTGCCAGTAGCTGCCAGAATCAATTTCTGTTTGACCGAAAACGTTGAAAATGGCCTGGTCAACTGCTAAACCCGGCATAAACAGCCTTATATGTCCCTACTCTCTTCATAGCATTGAGAAGTCAATTAATCGGTTCCAAAAGTGATTATTTGTTGACTTTTACACAGATTATTTTTGCTGCTTTAAATAGAGTAAAATTAAATATATATACATTTATATATAAATTATATTAGCAAAATAACAGCTCCCTCAGTTTTACCAAGCACTATGTTGCAGGGTCTTTTTTTATTTTTTTTATTACACTTTTGCAGTGTGAAGATGATAACAGATACTGATTTTCTCACTTGATTTAATGAACAAGATCTAATGAATTACTCTACTGGAATAAACTAGACATGTATTTCTTCTGGTCTATTTTTAATTTTCGAGAGGACTTCAAATCTTTATTTTTTTACATTTATACCCAATTTTAAAATTTTCGGTTGAAATGCTTGCATCCTTTCTGAATATAGACATACAGTTGAGCTTGACGATATCTCGAAGTGACAAAACACTCTTTGAAAAGATTCAAAAGACACCTTGCAAATTTTGACAATCTGGCAACTAGTTTTTCCCCAGAAACAGTTATTATAGCAGCCTGGACTCACTTTAACCTGCGTAAGTTGCGAAGTAGCCAGCCAATCAGATCAAATCTTGAAGTTCTGAAAGATTATTGCCACTTTTAAGTGCAATATCCATCAGATAATCTGAAACAGCTGAAACGGCCACTTTTATGTGCCAAGTACGCTATGTTGTCACTTGTTAAGAGAGTTTCAGCTAAGGACTTGTCAGAAGGAAAAAGGAAAAAGGGAAAAGGGAAAATATCCTCAAACAGAGAGACATAAGAAGATTAGAGAGAGAAAGGACAGTACCAGAGGGAACCAGGCAGGAGGTGGTTAGTGGAGGCTCAGGGGAGGCTGGTGGCCCGGCCCTTGATGGCCAGGACCCGACGGGGCAGACAGGGCGTGAGCCCAGGGACATAACTCCACAACTTCACCCGACAGTCACTGTGGTTATGAAGGCCCACAGCGCGAAGGGAAGGGATGAGAGCGAGAGACAGAGAGAGTTGAAGGAACAGAGGCACATTAATGAAGAACAGTCAAACAATCCCACAATCCCCTGCCCGCACCATCTGTTCTACAAACAAGCACCCCCGAAATGCACAAAAGTAGGTCTTAAAAACATATTAGTCTGACTGAACATTTCTAAGTAGTCTACTGTCTGGAAAAAGACGTCACAAGAGAGTAAGAGCCTGAACTGAGTCGCAGAAATAGACGAGCAAGTCATAACAGACTCATTGAGTTGATGACCCATTTAGAACCTTTGGAGGGCCGTAAATAACTGGATATATTATTATTTCAAAATTACCATAGTTAAAAACCCTGTTCTTCAATGGGACATGAAAGATGTTCTTTATCTTGTTTTCCCAATGCACCTGTGAAGTTTTCTTTTCTCCTAATTTAGAGATTGGAAGTTCAAACTGCAAACAGGTTCGTTCAAACAAACGATTCATCTTTTCTTTTACATCATAATGTACTTCCACACATTATGTGACATTTAAATGCTTTAACACGTTAAAATAAATGTCTGTGCTGGCAAATACAGCCATTCATTACAGCAGTTAGATTAAGATTAATTGGTGTATTTAGTGAATTTTATGTGTTCCAGTTTAGTTTTTTACTCCTAGCATAATTGAGATAAATGTTCATGCCATATGAAGCTCTTACCATCGCCTATAGGCTTTTACCTGCACATTAAAAATGCCTTTTTTAATGCACATTAAAAAAGTTGATTACATTCCTACAGTGGCCGAGAGAACTCAATGTGCTGCAAATAAAATTTTTTTTAAAAAAAATACATGCAAATAGAAAAAAACACCAGCAAATTAAGAAAACATCTTCATCAGTTTGACAACACATGTGCTGCAAATACTTACAACACAACCAAATACAGAAACGTGCAGCAAATATGCACAGACCACATTGGAAATGTTTAAGGGAACCGCAACAAGTGACGAACATGGCTAGGACATGTTTATGGATGTCTACGCTGAAAGGTGAGATTTTTGTTTATTTTAACATTAGCTTTTTCTGTATATTGTTAGCCTAAATAAGCTGACGAAATACACAATTACTGTAACTGTGAAACATTGTGTAAGCTGGCTAACTTACTTTTACAACTTCCCTCACGGAAATTAACCACGTTTTTACTATTGAAAGAAAAAAAAAACATGGTTAAATATAGTTAAACCGTGTTAACCACAAATTAACCATGGTTTTGCTACACTAACCATAGTTTAAAGATGGTATTTGTACAATAGTAATCAATACATCAAAAAACACTTTTACTACAGTAAAACAATGGATAATTTTCATAACGGTTGTTGGGGTCCACTTGAAACATTTCCGTTGTGGTCTGTGCTACTTGCAGCACGTTTCTGTATTTGGTTGTGCTGCGAGTATTTGCAGAGCGTTTCTGTATTTGGTTGTGTTGTGAGTATTTGCAGCGCGTTTCTGTATTTGGTTGTGTTGCGAGTATTTGCA
>NW_015652298.1:846235-847450 GCF_001515625.1 Sinocyclocheilus rhinocerous | reverse complement strand
TGTGTTATGAGTATTTGCAGCGCGTTTCTGTATTTGGTTGTGTTGTGAGTATTTGCAGCGCGTTTCTGTATTTGGTTGAATTTGCAGCGCATTTCTGTATTTGGTTGTGCTGCGAGTATTTGCAGCACATTTCTGTATTTGGTTGTGTTGCGAGTATTTGCAGCGTGTTACTGTATTTGGTGTGTTGCGAGTATTTGCAGCGCATTTCTGTATTTGGTGTGTTGCGAGTATTTGCAGAGCATTTCTGTATTTGGTTGTGTTGTGAGTATTTGCAGCGCCTTTCTGTATTTGGTTGTGTTGTGAGTATTTGCAGCACGTTTCTGTATTTGGTTGTGTTGTGAGTATTTGCAGCGCATTTCTGTATTTGGTTGTGTTGTGAGTATTGGCAGCGCGTTTCTGTATTTGGTTGTGTTGCAAGTATTTGCAGCACATTTCTGTATTTGGGTGTGTCGCGAGTATTTGCAGCGTTACTGTATTTGGTTGTGTTGCAAATCTGCAGCGCGTTTCTGTATTTGGTTGTGTTGTGAGTATTTGCAGCGCGTTTCTGTATTTGGTTGTATTTGCAACGCATTTCTGTATTTGGTTGCGTTGCGAGAATTTGCAGCATGTGTGTTGTCAAACTGATGAAGATGTTTTTTAGTTAATTTGCTGGTGCTTTTTCTATTTGCATGTGTTGCAGTGTGTTGAGCTCTCTCGCCCACCGTACATTCCTGTCACGTGATGTAGAAACGCAGAAATATGTGGCCTTTATACCTTGAGTAAGAAACATGCATTTTTGTCAAACAATGTGTTACAACAAACAATGGGTCAATGACCCAAGAGTGTCCACAATAAAGCACAAGAAAAATCTTTCAATAAATCTAATTTAAAGGGGTCATATGATGCGATTTCATTTTTTCCTTTCTCTTTAGAGTGTTACAAGCTCTTGGTGCATAAAGAAGATCTGTAAAGTTGCAAAGACTAAAGTCTCAAATCCAAAGAGATATTCTTTATAAAAGTTAAGAGTTAGCCACACCTACCTAAAACGGCTCGTTCGAACACGCCCCCACATACAGTGGGGCAAAAAAGTATTTAGTCAGCCACCAATTGTGCAAGTTCTCCCACTTAAAAAGATGAGAGAGGCCTGTAATTTTCATCATAGGTATACCTCAACTATGAGAGACAAAATGAGAAAAAAAAATCCAGAAAATCACATTGTAGGATTTTTAAAGAATT
>NW_015652298.1:817888-845667 GCF_001515625.1 Sinocyclocheilus rhinocerous | reverse complement strand
GGTCAATCACAACGCACTGGATAGCTGGCTAATCAGAGCACACCTCGCTTTTCAGACCGATTAGTTTTGTAAAAATCGACGCGTTTCAAAAAGGCGGGGCATAGAGGAGAAACAATAATGTACAGTATGTGGAAAATAATGTGTTTTTTTTACTTTAAACCGCATAAACACATTTCATTACACCAAATACACAAAATAATGTTCTTTTTAGCAGCATCATATGACCCCTTTAAAACAAGAAAATGTACTCTTTGTATTCACGTTGTTTCATATAGACTTCTCCAATCATTTGGTACGCACATTTGGTATGCAAACTTGAGTTCATCTGCTATTTTTGATAGAACCAAGTCCTTGCCTTAGATTTTTACACTCATATTTACCTCACAATATGGAAGAAAGGATCTGTCGCTACTTCGATTTCATTGCAACTGTAAGCTATCATTTATTTTTATATATTGCCAACTGACTCTGTTTACCAGATTGGAACAAACTGTCCAGCCTGATTTGCAAACCAGTTCATTAAAAAAAAAACAGAACAGATGTGACAGAACCAAAAGAACGATTTTTCTATGAATCGTGCATCACTAGTAAATTATTATTTTTCTGAACACTCTCTCTTGCCTGATGCACGTACCTGGAGGCAGTAAAGATCTGTTTGGAATTGGCGCAGATAGCATTGATAGGGCTGTCATGGCCCTTAATCTCTCCGATGGGCGTGAAGTTGTCCACGTTCCACACCTTGAGCATTCCCCCCCTGCAGGCACTGAGGAGCATGGGCCGCCCGGGAACGAACGCCAGAGCACACACCCAATCCTTGTGCGCGTTTGGGATTTGCTGAGGAGAAACAAGTAACATTCCATTTTTAGCTCAGCTCTGCTCTACAAACGGCAGCATTCTCAGTGTCAATCAGGTCTGCAGTACAAACAGTGGGTGGAAGTTTACTTCTTCAGTTTAGGGGTTAACCTCTTACCCTTACTACACACAAAATAGTAATAATAAGACTGCAGTAATAATAAGACTGCAAATGATTTCAACAAACAAGCCGAATTTTATTCTGAATTTTATAAAAATATAGATGCTATAAAAGGACATTTATGAAGTTCTATATGTCACATGATAAATTTCACTTTATTACCAACATCTTCGGCTGATTCTGCCAACAGGCCTGTGGACGGAAAATCTCATAAAAGAGCAACCAAAGCACTTTATCTTGGCAAATTTACTCAGTTGTGCAATCAGAGAGGGCACGTAAAGTGTGTTTAGATAAACCCACTGCTTACACATTGATAACTGCATTGGGATTTAAACGTCTTCCTATTGAGGGCGAGAGGTGGCGTGTGCTGTCAATCACTTAAAATATAAAGACTTGGATATGTTTAATAGAATGGTGCTAAATAAATCTGCGTAATGAAAACAAAATAAAGACAGATGTGAAGATATTGCTTTAAATAAAGATTTCTTTCATCTGCATGTCCAAAAACCTGGAAATGTTTACAGGTAAATACTGATTATAGATCTCCGTTCATCATGACACATTGATCTTCCAGGTGATATTTGTCCTCTGTTTTTGGATTTCAGCATCAAACTGTGCTTTAATTATTACTATTACAATAAAATGTACCTGTGAAATGCATAATTCATATATTCTTGACTTGCAGGAGACTCATTTTGTCAAACCCATTTTTATGTCATCTTATAATAGTCTACCATTATTTTTGACCTTTTAGCTCTGGATGATGTGAAGCTTTGGTATGTGTTCTTGTCTAATATAAGCAGCTGGAGAAACCATTAAAATTAAACTTATTACTAGCTGTTTTTAGCTGTCAGACTGCGATGACGTCAACCGGCGCTGATAAATGAAGCCATCCTACATCTATTGACACAGGAACAATAGGTAAACGCTGGGTTATTACCCTCTGAAACATCATTTGTCTGTGTATATATTATTTTTCGGTATTGGATATTGTATTTAACTTTGTCGCTGTCAGTCATGTAAGCTGTCTTAACTTTAATGCACTTTAAACTCTTTAAAGCACTTACAGCTTATCATTCACACAGTTCTTTCTTTTTCTAGTTGCTTAAATAATTATATCAAAATATCTAATTGAAATCTACATTTCTTAGTCATAATTAAAGGAAAAAAGGGGGGAAAATTGCCACATGAGGCTCATTGCTTTGACAGTATGATGATTGTACAGAGGACAATAATTAATATTATAACCACAAATAGTTAATACATTACAAGCAGCGTGTAAATTATGTTATGTCACATTATAACATCACACATTAACATAAGACCAAAATACGCTTACATGCAATAGTAATTTTTACCTGAATAAGTTCCTGCTGTCCCAGATCCCATTTCTTAATGCCATTGTCACGGGAACCACTGAACAGTACGTCGCCATGTACAGCAAGGCACTCAATCCCATCGTAATGAGGGGGCTCGAAGTTATGAGCTGGTCCGATGTTACCCTGGGTTCCCTCCACAACATCAAATATCTGCATTAAAGAGATCATGAATTGAGAATGAATTTTGACATATAAGAGGTCATTGTACTATAAAAGCATGTGGCAAGTTTCAGAACTCAGACCTTACTTGTTAGTGCAAAAAAGCTTTTATTGCTTGTTTTATTACTTGTAAAACAACTCGTTTTCTACTTCTACAGGTTTTCTACAGTTTTTATTATGCAATAGAGATGAATACATTGGCACGAGACTGCTATAAGATTGTTTTGATATGTAAGGACTTGTGGTTAGCCGTTCTGTCTCAAAATCATTTATTTCAAGGGTAAATCAATAAATCAAGCCATCTACTGAACAGTCACATGCACATTGTTCATTTTACTAGCATTAAAAACAACGTTTTCAAATTGTGATTAAATTATATACAGAAAGCGAACAAAGAGCCATCCCTTTATAATCACTGAAGCAGTCACTTTAGTTCAGCGCAAGTTCTGCTATCTCACCAAATCAGCAAAATGAAACTCAAATGTACATTGTGTCAGCACTTTTTTGGTTATGATGAGAGCATTCACAAGAGTATGTGAGTTAGCGCTGAACAAAACTAACTACAATGCCCAGTGCTGCCAAAACAAAGTGCTAAAAGGAACCTTTGATGGAGTAAATGTACTGTAAACATAGCACTGTAATCCACACTTTACACGATTAGTAAAATGCAGCTTCACATGCATAATACTTATTTCATATGCAAAGATGTTATGTATGCTTGTTTAAACCATAGTCTAAAACAAGGTAGAAAATGGCCATTAATTTCTAAATTATAACTGCTTTTGATGCAAATATTTTAAACACAACATAGTACTCAATGTCAAACCTATATCCTAGATGACTACATGAAGAACAGAGACCTATATAAAAAGGGAAATAAACTAAAATGGTTAAACGCACTTTCACGTAATGGTCTTTGGATCCAGTGATCACCTGATCCTTGCCTCCTCCAGAATAACCCACTGTAAGACACATGACTGACCCAATGTGTCCGGTCAGCTTCCCAGTGGCCTGCATTCTGCACACAAAGAATATAACAGAATATGCGCATGGTTATGAACTCTGTACAGCCAATTCACTTGGTAGGTTTTTGAATTCGTCAATAAATGCTAATGACTTAGGAATGAACTCTGCACCTGTTGAGGTCCCATGTGCGGACAGTGTTGCCTGCAGCGGCATACAACACAGATCCGGAGGGATTGAGGGCGATCTGGTTGATCTGGTACTCGCCTTGGGCTGTAGTGATGGTGCGAGTGGTTGTACCAGCACAGGCATCGCCTGAGACCACCTGACCCGATGACCTAAAGATGGACGAGTTGAAATTTGCTAAACTAGGTGCATTCAGATGCTACAGCTAAATGCTAATTGAAAATATACTCACGTGAACGTCCGGACGCACTTGGCAGAATCGCGAATGTCCCATACTTTGATATATGAGGTGGAAACTGTGAAGACCAGGCCAGAGTAGCTGCAGTATTTGACAGACACAACGTTGTTAGGATGTCCTCTCAGGGTCACGATTTCCTGTCCAGTCACCAGGTTCCACATCTTGCAGGTTCGATCTGAAAAAATTTTAAAAATTATGTTTTTTAACATTAAAAAAAAATGTTACGCTATGCATGTTTATGATGCCAATCATGTTCATCCTTGAGCCAAAAGTAAAAAAACTGAAGCATAATTTGTTTGGCACACATCGCCAATGGCAAAAAGGTTAAGCATGCTTAAAATTACATAAAATTTAGATTTAATTAGGTTTAGAAATTAATAAAAAAAGAAATGTTCAGTCGCTTCGATGTATTAAAAGTCCTTAAAGCTAAAATTTGTACTCAATGTCCAAAAGGTTGCTAGCCCCTCCAGCATAAAAACAAAAACATAATTTGCTAAATGCAAAATATGCATTTATGATTACAGTTTCAGGATGTAATGCTGGTAGCTTGTAAATGAATAATAACTGAAGCACTGTGAGTAATGTATAAAGGTGCACAAGATTTCTGTTGAGATGCCCACAGTTAGCCTTCTTTACAGCAGTGGGCTTTCGACCTCGAGAAAATGTAATTCAAATTGGCTCATGTGTTTGTGCTTATAGGTGTTTATGTTTTCCTTTCACAGGTTCACAGTGGAAAAAAAATGATACCTTTAGAGCCGGTGAATAGCAGCTCGTCCGTGGCATCCAGGCAAAGCACAGGTTTAGTGTGTCCCTCAGCCATCGCCACACACTGCAGAGGGGCCGTCCTGCCCCCCTTCAGCCCACCTGTGGGAGTGATTACACCCCTGCACAAAGACAAGCAGCATTTTAAAACACAGTTGTGAAGTGCAGAAGTCTGTGAGGTTAGTCGAGCAGGTGGAAAGGAGGATGTCACAACAAAGCTTGTTTGTGTTCAAATACAACGTGTGCCATCTGTTCCACGCGGATGGACAAAAAAAAGCAAAAAAACTATTTTTTGCATCAATGTGTGAAAGAACAACAGATTGAGGGACAATAGAAAGAGAAAGAAAAAAAATTTAAACAGGAAGAAGGTCCAATCCATTAACCTAATTACAGGTTGTCAAGTTTGTGCAGCCACTGACCAGTGTTTATATGTAGAGTACGAGAATTAGCATGTGGGCTAAGCTAACATGCTATGCAATGCTAAGCTAATGCTAACTGAAAAACCAAATAATGATATACAGAATTTGTAATTTACCATTAAAACATAATAAAAAATGTTTTTTAAATATTAAACAACATGCATCATAAAGAGATTTTGCAGAATTTCTTATCAGGCATTGAATAAAGTAGTCATTAAAAGTTCTTTCATTCAATGAAGTTGCTAGGTGGACTTGATTCAATGGGCAGACTGAATTGTTCATGTCCACCACTTTGTGAGATCCGGCGGTTGAACCTTGCAAACTCCAGGCCCCCATGCTTCGGCCGCTCTCCCTGGAGTTCATTGTCAACGTGCTGATATTTAATTTGATTTATCAGACTCCAGCTGTGTCACACAGGATTCGGCCATCAACCAGGCAGACGAACATGAGTGAAAACAATAGAACAGACTCCATATATCGAGCAGGTGCTAATTATGTCCTGTCGTACCACTGTACCACTGCCAAGCAGCAGGGGAGCCGATACATGTGACGATGTCACACTGACTGCAAAGCCAAGCCGAATGCACACTTGAAAGGGAAGCCTGTTCGACTGATGCAAACTGCAGCAAAGTCCTCTGTGAGTTGTGGACTTTGGTTCAGAAGTTTAAATCCGCATTTCAAAGCCGCTCAGTTGGTCACTACTGACTTTGCAGGGTGGCACAGAAAGTGGATCTATTTTAAGACATCTTCAACCTCCATATGTTTTGCAGAAGAATGATCGACTCTTGTGTGGTGCAAGTAACGTTTATCTCTAGACCCCAAAGGCTGCAATTGACAGAAATGTTAAAGGGATAGTTCACCCAAAAATGAAAATTCTGTTATTAATTACTCACCCTCATGTCGTTCCAAATCCGTAAGACCTTCATTCATCTTCGGAACAAAAATTTATTACACAAAGGATATTTTTGATGGAATCTGAGAGCTCTCTGACCCTCCATAGACAGAAAGGATATTACCATGAGCAACGCACAGAAACGTAGTAAAGAAATCGGTAAAATAGTCCATGTGATATCAGGGGTTAAACCGTAATTTTACGAAGCTACGAGAATACTTTTTGTGCGCAAAGAAAACAATAACAATTTATTCAACAATTCTTCTCCCCGAGTTCAGAACGTAATCAATTAAATCAGCATTGTTTACGTTCAGTAGAAATTGCGCACATGCTGACCGTAACCAACGCTGATTACATTGATTACATTCTGGGGTACTCTCCAAAATGGAGGAAGATGGTAACTTGGGGAGAAGAATTGCTGAATAAATTATGTTATTATTGTTTTCTTTGCGCACAAAAAGTATTCTCGTAGCTTCGTAAAATTACGGTTGAACTCCTGATGTCACATGGACTATTTTACCAATGTCCTCGCTACATTTTTGTGCGTTGATCGTGGTAATATCCTTGCCATCTATGGAGGGTCAGAGAGCTCTCAGATTCCATCAAAAATATCTTAATTTGTGTTCCGAAGATGAACGACGGTCTTACAGGTTTGGAACGAGGGTCAGTAATTAATGACAGAATTTTAATTTTTGGGTGAACTAACCTTTAAGCTAACCTAACTTTAAGCACCTAGGTAATATTATTTAAATAATTAGTTCACTCCAGAAATAAAATGTGTCTCCCCATGTCATCCAAGATGTTCATGTCTTTCTTTCTTCAGTCGAAAATAAATTAAGGTTTTTGAGGAAAACGTTCCAGGATTTTTCTCCATATAGTGAACTTCAACAGGGGACCAACGGGTTGAAGGTCCAAATTGCGATTTCAATGCAGCTTCAAAGGGCTCTACATGATCGCAGCCGAGGAATAAGTGTCTTATCTAGCGAAACGATAGGTCATTTTCTAAAAAACATAATTTATATCAATTTTAACCACAACTCTCGCTCGTTTTAAGAATGCATTCTATGCACCACTTGGTGCATGTGACCCTTTGGTGTATACACCTCAAGGGCTTTGGTGTTCAGTTTCTTTTGTCGCATGTCCTGAGGCTTTGGAGGCCACTTGCCCCACTGGCCTGGTCCATAATCCAGCCTGAGTTGATATGCACGAGAACAGAAAGTAGATTTGACTTGTGCACGTGCGCTGAGGGAGCACAGAATTTGCAAATGATCGACTGAAACTCTTGCACTCAAGCAGGGATGAAACGAAGGAACCTACAGCTTCTGAGGATGCAGAGCAACACGGGGCTTTTTAAACTTATTTATATCCACATAAATTGTTTAAAAGACTCTTTGCAGGAGACAGGCAGCACTTCTTCCTCCTGGCAGCCTTATGCGAGATGGTCCCAATTAGGAACCACAGTTTCCCAGAAGCTCCCAAAAGACACTTCAAATCTCTTCACCAGTATGAATGCCGTCAAACCGTCCATCAAGCATCGAGACCGCAGCCAGACAAAGGCGATGAAGGAATAGTTGCTCTCAACCATGCTGGGACTCGTGTTATGATGTCACCATTTTGTGGTCTGTCTAATGGCTGACAGGCTTGGCATCACCATCACACAACACCTGTCATGGTTGCTCATATCACATCGGGGAGCGAACAATGTTTCGCCTTGGATGGCATCCACTAGCTTTTTCGGTTTTCCCCCAACAATAGCGCAGGCAAGCTGGTGTGCAATTGAAAACCGCAATCTCCACATCCATCGTAACAGCACCACAGTGCCAACTGCAAATGGATGTAACGTTTACTGACAGCTGGCAAGCCGAATTTCTGGTCAGATTTATGATGGACCACTGCCACGGGCTAAATGAGGGTTTCTATCGCAGGAGAGATGTGCTAAACACACATGTTGTTTTGATGGAAGAGAGGATTTGTCTATAAACTGCTCCAGAACTTCAGGAAACAAAAATAAAACTTAAGGTCTCAAGGTCTCCAGGACTTGTACTTGAGGGACCAAGACAAGTAAAATGACTTCGGGGTTGATCTCTCATCTCTCGTCTTATTTCCGTCTTATTTTCCCATGCTCCCACTTGTGCAGAGCGGAGGATGCATTATGTCAGTCATAACAGTGGGGGTATTTTCAGCTCAGTACTGACCCCTCCTGGAAATCGGAGAAGTAATTTCTTTGAGTAAACAGGTGGAAGTAATCTTTAGTAAAAACTAAATCAAACAAAAGTAGGCATTACTTTTCAAAAACCGTCTTCATTTTTGGCGTCAATTTTTGCTGCCAAGAAAGCTTTGTAACTCCAGTTGTGCCTGCCAATTAGCCCACATACATTGGCAACCTGGCTGGGCTAAACAAGCTTTCCCTCCCCTAAAAAAAATAATGAGGCTCTTCCCCTTAAGGCTGACACAGCGTTCCCAACCAGCCCAGTCTCGGAACGCTCCTTCCTGCTGGCCGAGTGAGACGGAAATGAAGCTGGAGTTTGGGATGAAGGGAAATTGGGTCTCCAGAGGGCTGAGATCAGCCTCTGTCCAGCTCAGTGCCTGTGAAGTCCTAATGAAGGTGGAGCCGTCAAAGCGTCTTTGTGCGGGCTCATGAGGATGGCCGATTAAAGAGGAAACTGGGACATCCCAGTTCTCTGAGGACAGATGAAACGCGAGAGGCTGCTGTTGGCACATTTGTGCTCTCTAAAGTGAGAAGAACTCTAGGGAGGTCCGGCGAACAGGAACTGATGGTGATCGGGTTCCGGACTAACACTGTGTGAGGAGTTTAAACATAAGTATCTACAAAGTAGTTTACGTGTGTGCGAACTTCAATTAAAGAATAAAGCATTTAACTGAAGCTGCGTTTGCATATCATTATCATTCTAAAATTGTATATGCAACTAGATTTTTTTTTCCATCTAAAGTAAATCTACACACATGTGCACATGCAAAACTCATCGTCATGGTGTTTAGGGTGCTCTAGGTGGACACTGGACACTGTTATCCTGGGTGTTTGCTAATCAAGTCAAAATAAGACACCGCAAACTCTCTAAATGCTCCAACTTCCTTAATTTTTTTTTTTGCCTTCTTTATTGCCCACCAGGCAAATGGTTCACAGCCTTGGCAAGCTTCAATAATGAGCACCACATAATTTCTCCACACCATGCAGCTTAATTTTTTGCTCATTTGAGCCGATAAGTGAGGAATTAGAAAAGTGTGAAGAGTTATTAAGGAAAATGCTCACCATTTTATTCCTCACTTAGTGTCAATCAAACAAACTCAGTCAATACAGGTATAGTGCCATGCTGTGCTATGACCATTACTGCCATAAACCAAAAATCAGTCTACACACACTCGACATGCAAGCCCTGCGATACTAAAAACGCATGAAGAAGGAAACACTCCATTTCACACAAGTGCGAAAACCAAAACAATACAACAAATGACAACAGCAAATTTGAAAGGAAAAAAATTGAATTGATGTTCTAAAAACCACACCTTCATGCAGCACATAACCAATGAGGAGTGAGCTCACGGTTCTGGACCCTTCCACTGGGTTGAAAGAAAAGAAATCTGATGCTCTGAGAAAAACATGGAGTGTGAAAAGGGGGGAGTGGAGATGGGGGGGATCCTGAGGATGTCAGGATATGGAGTTTCTGTGCTTTTCATGGATAAACGAAGGGGGAGTTGTTATGAATGAACCTTATCTTATCCCCCCATAGCGGGATTTAGAGCAAACCGCTGTGGTTCAGAGAATAAAAGCCTTCCCTACTGACTCACTCAGCTTTGCGCTGATCAAAGAGGGTGTTGATCTAAAAAAAAAAAAAACACTCAAGTCCAAACTGCCCAGTTACACTGGCTTCAGATAAGACAATTTAGCCAAAATACTAAGGCATCATAGCGTGAAGTTTATCATCATGCTGTTTTGTTTCATTCGCGGATAGTTTATCGCCAGTGGCTCACTTGGTGAACAAGTTAAGCCAGCTGTCTGTGATTCCTTCCTTAAACAGATTTGTCTCTCAAAGGAAATTTGGGACAGAGTAGTTCTAAGCACTCCATGTTCCATCATAGAGCCATTAGCTTCTAATGGTATAACGAGAGCAACTTGAAAGAAACAAGAAAAATGCAATCGTGCTGTCAGGATAATGGGGTGCAGAGAAATCACAGTGTCGCTATATTGGATAAGAAATGAATATTGAGCAACATACAAAATTGAACCTGTGGGGTTTGTCTGAACCAATTTCTTGGAGTCTTTACAACAGAGACCAGAGGAAACTTGCGGAAAAAAAACAAATTAGATTACTGGTAGTTCAAAGGACAAAAAGACTAAATTTACTCAACATGTTAACAAGTTCGGTTGGCATCTTACTAGCCAATTTTTCAGTCGATTTTCATTTATAAGCTTCATTTACATAGTTGCTTAAGAGTCAAGAGACACGTTGTCTCTCAGCAGGTGGGTGTTAACCCCGAGTTAAAAGCCCTGCCGACAACTTCTGGACTGCTTAAACTGTTCAGTTGGTGAGGCAGACTCTCATGGCTTTGGGAGCGACTACTGAAGTTCTTTTCTGTCAGATCGGGTAATTTCGACAATTTGTGACAAGGAATCAGAGAAAAATATTGTTGGCAAAAGGCATCGAGATTTTGGCAAAAATGCCAGTAGGTGTGACACTCCAGACCAAAATCGTTTTGAGTTGGCTAGTGGGACGCCACCTTTTGATCCCAGTCCAGAGCTGTTGCGAGACTCAAATAGGGTTTTTAATAGGGCCTTCCAAACAGCTCGGCAGGAAATGATCAATTAAATGATTTTGTGACATTTAAGCTAGTACATTCAAATCAAAAGTTGTATTTCGAAATCGGTTTTCCTTCCTCTGAACCTTCAAGATCGTTAAAGCTATTCAAACAAGTCCGTCCATAAGGTTCATTCAATTCTCACAGACTTCACGGCACAGGACGCAAATGGAAAGGGTGCATGCATGCTCACGCCATGACCACGCCCGGTGGGGGCGTGGCCGGGCGGGGCAACAGGAAACAGAATGACAGACAGAGATCTCTACCTGAGCACCTCCGAGAGAGAGGAGTCGCTGTCATCCGACCTATAGGGCAAAACGGCAGTTGGGTTAGGGGAAGGTGGGAAGAGTCAGTAGAAGACAGATAGGGAGGGGGAGGAGCCTTTCAGGAAGCAGGCGAGAACAGGGGGTGGGGCTAGAGCAAAGGGGGAGGAGTTAGCAGGAAGGTTATGCAGAGTTCATCGGGTGGGGTTACTGGTATTAAGACTCAATGTTAACAGGAAGAGCCCACTCCAAACCTGAGCTCTGATCCATATATAGAAGCCTCACAGTGATGTATTCCCAGAGCTTGTGTTGTTGTAATGGATACTTCATGTCTCAGTTCACTCGGCTATTTGATCTGAGCTGTTTTTATAGTGACTATCAACAAAATGAAACATGACTCGAATAAAAAAGGCCTGCGTTTTAGTGAGACATAATACTATTTTTTCATTTGGGCAGCATCTCTATTGAAACACTATAGCGCTCTAGGCTTAACGGCTCCCACTATTCACAGACACAATATACAAGTACATGAGATTCAAAGCCGCACGTGGCAATCATCGCTCACACATACTAAGTGCTTTTATGTGAACTTGGATGATTGCTGATGTGCACAGAATAAAATATGAATGATATACAAACATAAGTGGTTTCCTTTCATCAATAAAAATAGTTTTGAAAATATTTTGTTGTGACTGAAAAAAAAAAACTGTTTCCACAAACATTTTAAGCAGCACATTAATAATAAGTATCTCATATTACAATGATTTCTGAAGGATCATGTGACACTGAAGACTGGAGTAATGGCTGTTGAAAATTCAGCTCTGCATCACAGGAATAAATTACATTAAAAGTATATTAAAACAGAAAACAGCTATTTTCTATTGGTCAGTGACACTGGTCAATGAAGTCAGAGACTTAAGAGACAAAAGAAAACAACATGAACCACTGGCAGTCCCTTGGATCGCATTTGATTGGCTGAAATGTAAATGAAGTGTCACGCTACTTTAAAACACAGACTCGGTCAGACTAGAAGCAAAGAAACTTACGACATGCACACATGCTTATTTGAGAAACTGATTCATGAGAGTGTGACCAATTGACAGGACACTTTGATTCGCTGACACCAACACTGATTTGAATGTTGATGAAGGTCTATTAATATTGGCCTGCATGAAAGTCTTGCGTCTGCTGTCCGGTTTTGTTATTCTGTGCTAACCCGAGCAAAGACTTAAAGGCTGTCAGGATTCCAGTCTAATCAAGTCAGTCCCGCCCATTAGGGACCAATCAGTAATCAAGTGGAGAAGCGTCTCTTGGGCTAAAATAATTAAGATCACGCAACAGCGTATATACTGAGACCGACGCACTGACAGTGACTGACATGCACATTAACAGGTGAGATTATTAATGTAAAGACGCATCAAGATACATGAGAAAGGATCTAATTAAGTTCTAAATAAAAAGGAGTTCAAAATTTCCATATGACAACCAGCGTAGACAAAAATGTTACGTCTTTAAAAATGTTACAAGGGTATTGCGATGTGGTTGCTAAGATGTTCAGAGTGGTTGTTATTATGTTGCTATGCAGTTGCTAGTCCAAAAAGCCTGTTATTCCGGTCCCTAAATACTGTAAGAAAGGGGTCAAACTGACCCAATAGTGTGTCCCAATTTTTTTTTTTTATATCTTTTTTAAAAACACATTAATTTATAACATTTGTAGTGAACAATCTAAAAGGTACTTTATAAACAAATAAAATTAAACGAAAAATGGCATTTAATTACTTAATATTTCACTTATTTCTCATAAATCTTACACAGGTATGCGAGTGTCAGCAAATCCATGTACATATTTGTTGGTCATAAGCTCAAAAAAAGAATCTTCAAAAAGGGGGTTAGTAGCCATATGCATTTTTGACTCACCACGGCATTTAACTATCAATAATTTTGTCAATAATAATAATACCTCAATACATCATGGATTAGTCAATTTTGGTTTGTCTCTTTCAGTTGAGACAATACCATATTTGGAGACAATTCAAAGAGTCAATGTATTTGCTACATAATTTTACCATATTTTTTATCATTATTACTTTTCTAGCATTATCAAAAGGGGATTTTATCAGTTGTTATCCCTCTTTAATGCATACACTACTAGACAAAAGTTTAGACACACCTGGATTATTATTTCTTCAGGATCTAAAAACAGTGGTTCTCAACCAGGGGGCTGCAGGACGACTTAAAATTGTTATTATTATTAAAATATTATTAATAATAATATTGTTAGTAATACTTAAACTTAACATTTATGATGCCAGTGGACCCATCTGTTATTACATGATTTAACAGCAATATCTTCGCCTAAACCTAAAGTAATCTTGACAAACTGTTTATGACTTGAAAGCTTAAAGACTCTAGCTGTCATATTTTGTGACTGATTTTCAATATACTTTACAGAGCAACCATAATTTATTAATTTGCAACAAGAGTACTCAAGAGTCGGCAAGCGAGTTCTGACTTTTATTTTGAAATAGCAATACACATGTAAAATCTTGAAACAAATCGGTAAAAACCTAATTTTCATGCCAATAATTCAAAAGATGACATCTATTCTTTTTTTTCTTTTTTTGAGAAAAAAAAAGGTCTAAAAACGTTTTGAATATAAAGAAAAACTGACAGATTCTCTGTTTGCAACATGTCTTTTTGTTAGAGGCTGAATTCAACTCAAATACTGTCATACTGCCCATAATACTTCTGAATATGATGTATACTTCATAAATATTTTGAAAAGTATGGAAAAACATGTTTCAGATCACTCAAACCATATATGGAAATGGGGCACCCTTATATGGTCACTAATGGTGCTTGGTGGTCATCTAATGGAAAAGTTTGGTACTGTTCCCAAACAAAACCTTACTGAAAGCTCATTTTTTGAGATATCAACCTAAAATTTGGAACACGACTTGTTCCAATTTTTGGTTTTGATTTTCTGGCAGTTTTAGAGTTCAACATTTTGTAAAATATATATCTTATATAAAATATTGCTTTTTACATTTTATGGTTTCAGAAACTTAAAATTTTCTTTTTTCTACTTCTGTTTCACTTTTTTCTCACTTTTTCTACCAAGGGTCTTCT
The DNA here is from genome assembly GCF_001515625.1 of Sinocyclocheilus rhinocerous. Lineage (NCBI taxonomy): Eukaryota > Metazoa > Chordata > Actinopteri > Cypriniformes > Cyprinidae > Sinocyclocheilus > Sinocyclocheilus rhinocerous. The sequence goes on along the minus strand of NW_015652298.1, from coordinate 831,489 downwards.
TCAAAAAGAGACCAAACTTAAGTCTGTGCTTCAAATCATTCAAGAGTTATAATTTAAGTTAGAAATTTAAATTTCATTTAAGTTTAATTTTCAGGTCTATGTTCAAAAAGTGGAACCGACAGTTAACAGGTTAACATAATTTTAGGATTTTTGCACCCATTTCAAGTCTAAACTCTTATAAAAGTAATGGTGTGCTTCTCTTCAAATAATGCCGGAAGGGTTGCACCATCAGGGGTTTGTTCAAATCTCTAATTCTAAGCATGAGCTACAGTAATAATGATGCTTGCCTTAGCAAATAGTGCTAATTATGGTAATTTAACATAGAACACAAAATTACTGTGCTAAAGGTGGTTGTATGACTACGAACAGGATAGATAGCAAGCCAAACGCTGTAAACAAACTACGGAATGGTGCGGCCTGGTAGAAAATTACATTAAGAGAAATCTACAGTATGCTACCATATGTGTCCTATCCCACACTCTCTCTCTCACACACACACACACACACACACTGGGGAATGCAATATTCAAGAGGTTGGAGAAATAATAAGATAAATCCCTGACAGGCGCATCAAATGACCAATTTAGATCTCTATGGCAATATCAGACACTGCTGATTCAATTATGGAAGGAAAGTGCAAACAAAACCCATCTTCAGAGGGTGGAATAATTGGTTATTCTACCCTAATGTGCCCACTTGTGGTGTTATAATGAGAATTCACAGGAGCCCAAGAACTGACAGTAGCTTCTGCTGTCGGCTTTGAGTTATACTAACCATTCGACTGCAGTTAGAGATCGATACTGCCTGCGGCACACACAGGGTTAAAGCTGAGGTACCGAACTAGTGGATTAAAATACTGTAATGAAGCACTCGAAGTAACCTGACAGAAAGCATAGTCATTTACTTATAGCTGAAGGAGAAAAAAAACTAGCTGGGTGGAAAGGAAAGCAATTAAATAAACCTAGAGAACATGTGGGCTTATGTAAAATCCCATGCTCAGGTATGATGAGGAATTAGACCCTAAAGTAAATCAAACTCTGATGATTTTTTTTTTATCAAGATAATAAATAGTTCATGCTGTCTGTGCGTGTTTGTGTGCAACTCACTTGTCGAGAGCTGAGCCCTGACTCTGGTTGCTTGTCAGCCGGGAAAAGACGTTGCGGTCGTTGCGTGTTCGAAGTGGAGGGGAAGAAGGAGGGGTGTAGCCTACCTCTGGACTTCTGACATAAAAAAAGAAAAACAATACACACAAAAAAAAAACCAGCATGTTTGATTAAAGTAAAGAGTGTAACAGTATACTGAAACCTAATATTTCACAACATATCAACAGCTAACCTGATACACACTTTAAGTATGTTAAAGGGATAGTTCACCCAAAAATGACAATTCTGTCATAGTTTACTCACACTCAAGTTGTTGTCAATGGCTACCATCAACTATTGGTTGCCAACATTCCTCACAATATCTTCTTTTGTTTTCAACAGTGGTTAGGAACATCTTGAGGGTAAGTAAATGTCATGTCAAATTGCCCATGTCAAATTTATTTGTATAGTACCATTAAAATTAACATGTTGACTAAAGTAGTTTACAGCATAATATTGATAATAAAATAATAACATTAACAAAAATAGAAAAACAAAATGTATAAATTATATATATATGTATACACATACACAGTATATATATACATATATATATACATCCATGGACCATTTCCTATATTTTCATTTACAAAGGCAGATTTATACTATATATTTTTGTTTGCAAAACTAAATAATTAATTTTTACATTGTCATTTTACAATATGTTTAAGAAAATAATTAAAACATCTTGGAAAAATGTCTTTGCTTTTGGATACATAAAGCTGAAGGAAAACATTTTTATGTATTTTTATTACTGTACTGTTGATTAATTTGACTGACTGACTGACTGACTGACTCATTCATTCAATTCATTCATTCATTCATTCATTTCATTCAATTCATTCATTCATTTGTTTATTTGTCAGCTAAAGCAACATGAAAACACCACACAAAGATACAACAAATAAGTACATTGCAAAATAGTCTTTTCACATTAACAATAAGACTGAAAAATGTGCCCGCCTACGAAATAAAATGAGTTAGTATGACTAGTATTAGTTTTGCGATTTTTGTCCTGTCTTTAGGAAGCATAATGAAACTGTAATAAATTCAGTAATAAATTGTGTCTTTTTTCCTCCAGATCTCAGTTTGAAACCTTAACTAGAAACATTATTTGGCAGATTTCTGGTGATGAAGTTACCTATATGGCTGGCCTCGGTCGTATGACTGCCTCCTTGTTAAGGGAGATGTGTCAGATCCTCTGGACTGCCTTGGGCTGAAACATCAGCATAGAAATTGTGTTATGTTCAAAATAACTGAATAACTGTGAGGAGACAGAATCCAAAATTCTCATCCCACCCTGATCCCATATAACGGAATATAATTTATTCCAGCACGAGAGGGTTTTGCCTGACAGTTCCACTCACAAAGTGTGTCCTCTGACAGGCAGGCTGATGGTTCGAGACACCAGATCTCTGGAATAGGCCTCTTTGAGGACCAGGCCGTTCTCATGGATCTCCGACAGAGAAGCCAGGGACTTAGTGATGTTCTTGGAGGTGAGGTCCAGGATCGGGCCCAAATACTCAGCTGACACCGCCTTCATTTGTGCAGATAACCGAGGCTCAACCTGTGAGAGGAAATGCAGTAAATATTTCAAAATACTACACTGCCATCTGCTGGTTATAACACACAGAACAGAAATGAAGTGCTGCTTTCCAATGCTGATAAGCCCATTCAATATATCCATGTCATAAAATACTACTCGATCAACGCTGAGACACAAATTTTTAGTTTTACCTTCATCTTAAAGTCATCTTGACTCGCAGACAACTTCATCTGGAAAAAACTGTAGCAGGAAGTTAAGCAGTGAGGTTCAAATTTAGATTTGATAGATTATTTCATGATAATCATCTGTGAATGTACTGTAAGAATGTATTCATACCCGCCCTCTGATGCCTGACTGAACTCATACGCATCCTCATCTGTGCTGGCATAGCCATTCTCTGAGGAATATATAAAACAATGACGAATTAACACCACAATTACAAATATAGCTGCAAGCAGCGATTACCGGTGTTCAAGCGTGTTAAGGCAATTAAGCAAATACGAAAAAAGGCATTATGTATTATTTAGGAAGACTGTATCTACATAAAACAATGATTAAATAGAGCATTTTTGCCAATTCCAGGTAATTTACCATAGGAGTATTTTTTTGTTACCTGTATAAGTCTTATAGCGCCACCTACAGCACAATCTCCATAAAAGTTGGTATGCATCTTTAGAATCATATGCTGCATGTGCTCACCTAGTTTCATGAAGGTTTCCGTTTTAGTTTGGGATTTAAAGGTTTTTGGGTATATTTGGCCAGGCCCATTTTCTAAATGACCTTGTTATATCTAACCAAAGTGTAAAGTTCAACCTTTTTTTGACAATTATTGACCTAGAGAGTTCAGAGAATTGTACTGCCGTGGTTTTCTTGAAGGTAAGCAAAAAAACCTAGGACTAGTTCGCGAAAGTAAGTTTTTTTTTAAATAATCTTGAATGATTAACAAACGATTTAATTGACAGCAGTGTTTCTTGAGGCAAAGTTGTTCAGAATTAGGAGGCCTATCATATGATATGAATACCGTGTGCATGTGTGAAAAGTCACGCAATATACAATCATTTAGACACTTGAAAAATGTGATTGAGCCCCAGTGGCCGATTTCTTTCAAATTCCTCACAGACCTTTAGGGCCGAGAGTCAAACAGACCCACCGAGTTATGTTCTGATCAGCCTCTGTTAACGCCGTCTAATAGGTGCTCGAACTTCATTGGCTAGTTGATGCGTAGTTATAGACGTTTTTTTACGATTTTGTCCTATTATAGCACCACACAGTGGCCAGACTCCATGATTTTTCTCATGTGACCTCAGATCGAGGTCTTACATGTGCGTATCTAGTTTGAAGTAAATATCTCATTCCATTGAAAAGTTATAGACATTTTAGGAAAAGTGGCCATGCTTCATTTGAACATTTTGGCATGCCGTCACGACGGTGAGTCGAAAACTCAAGTTTGTTTTTTTTTGATAACTATTAATATTCACTCTCCAGCAGTGTTAATTTTGACCGCAAATTGTGATTTAGTTTTAGTCATAGTCTTTTGATGAAAATGCCATTTAGTTTTAGTCATATTTTAGTCAACTGAATTGTTTTAGTTTTAGTCTAGTTTTAGTCGACTAAATATCATACAATTTAGTCGACAATCTAAAGTAGATGTAGTCGACTAAATGTTTTATTTATTGTTAATAAATTTATTATTTATTATTATTTATTAAATACTTTATTTCTGTTTTATTTGAGTACATCAGGTTAAGCTAAACCTTATAAACTAAATGAAATCAAATAATATATTTTTTAATTTATGTATTTTAGATATTAATTTCCTTTTTATAGATTTGTTTTATAATTTCAGTTAACATTTATTTATTTCAATTAATGAAGAATATAATGAAAAATGTTATGGTTTTAGTTTTAACTATAAAAACCTGATACGAGTCAAATTTATTTATTAAAATAATATTTTGTATAATTTTCTTAGTCTGTCCCATGCTGTGATTGGGAATCCCAGACAGAAGCTACAATAGTTGTAAATTAAATTAGTCAACTGAATTGTTTTAGTTTTAGTCTAGTTTTAGTCGACTAAATATCATACAATTTAGTCGACAATCTAAAGTAGATGTAGTCGACTAAATGTTTTATTTATTGTTAATAAATTTATTATTTATTATTATTTATTAAATACTTTATTTCTGTTTTATTTGAGTACATCAGGTTAAGCTAAACCTTATAAACTAAATGAAATCAAATAATATATTTTTTAATTTATGTATTTTAGATATTAATTTCCTTTTTATAGATTTGTTTTATAATTTCAGTTAACATTTATTTATTTCAATTAATGAAGAATATAATGAAAAATGTTATGGTTTTAGTTTTAACTATAAAAACCTGATACGAGTCAAATTTATTTATTAAAATAATATTTTGTATAATTTTCTTAGTCTGTCCCATGCTGTGATTGGGAATCCCAGACAGAAGCTACAATAGTTGTAAATTAAATTAAATTAAATAATTAAATTAAATTAAATTAAATTAAATTAAAAAGTTTATGTACCCAAAATATCAATAATGACAACAGTGTCATGTTTTCCCGCAGTTAGATCAGGACGGTACAATGCAAATGTACGTAACTACCACATAAGACATCTGTCCTGACTGAGTCTGACTGGATATTTTCCCAAATTGTCCTTCCCTAACATTTTCGTCTCGTTTTTATTTGTTGACGAAAATGAGAGTATATTTTCGTCATTAAAAACTGTTTTTTTATTTAGTTATCTCGTTTTCGTCGGTGAGTAAATGTCGTTGACGAAAATAATTCGTCAACAAAATTAACACTGCTCTCCAGCGGATTTTCCTGCACTGATTTGGTTCCGACTAGGCGAAAAACCTAGGACTAGTTTACAAAAGAAGGTTTTTCAAAAAAATTTAAAAAGCCAAAAATTTCCTCAAGGGTGGCGATCGAATCAGTCACATGCGTTTCCAATGATATAAGACACTTGAGTCTACGACAAGCGCTTTAGGAGTTATGAGCGATTTCATACTTTTGATCGCTGTAGTGCCCCCGTCAGGCCGATCGGGCAAACCTTGGCGACATTGTAGACGGGATGAGTACTACCATGCCTCAAAGTTTTAGGTCTCTATGCCTTACGGTTTGGTCTGCCCCATCAGTTTTAGGTCAGAATGCTGATCTGTGAGAATCTTAGGGTGTATTCACACCTGTCTTGTTTGGTTCGATTGAATCGAACTCAAGTTTGTTTCACCCCCAGGTGTGAATACAGCAATCGCACTCGGGTGCGGACCAAACAACCGTACCGAGACTCAGCTGAAGAGGTGGTCTCGGGTCCGCTTACAAACTAACTCTGGTGCGCTTGAATGGATGAACCAATGAATGGATGACCTCAAGCACATGTCTGGTTTTGTTTACAGATTCTGGTTCACTTGCAAAAAGGGCAGTGTGAAAGTGAACCACACCAAACAAAAAAAAATCAACATTGTATTTGGTCCGGACCAAAGCAAGTGAACTAGCGGACTTTCCTGGTGTGAATACACCCTTAATTACAATAGAATTACAGCGCTATGCACTTAAACCCCTAAAAACACAATGTATCCCAGTCAGGCTAACACAGTATACATAGCAAGGTTTTTTTATATAATAAATAAAGATAATAAAAGGTAGATAGATAAGAAATAGAATAGACAGAGCTAGTGTTAGAGGGTCAAGTGTAAATGGAAGAGATGTGTTTTTAGCCGTTTCTTGAAGATGGATCGAATTAGCCAGGTCATTCCACCAGCAGGGAAAATATAGATATATGAATACTTATGACTGATTACTCACCTTGCTGGACATTGTGGATTAGAGCTTGCAGCTCAGGGATACACTCTGCCTTTTCCCTTAGAGCATCGAGGATCATGTGATTTTGGGAAGAGCCAATCACATCCGTCTGCCGCAGCTGACCCTCCAGCAGGCGAATTTGAGCCTCTTTTTGAGCAACTTGTAACCCCTATATACACAAACACACGTGAAACACTACCATTCACACGTCTGGGGTCAGTAAGATGATTTAAACATTTTTTAAGGAAGTCTCTTCTGCTCACCAAGGCTGCATTTATTTGATTAAAAAATTTTTTTTATAAAAAATAAATAAATTAATAATATTTTGAAATATTACAATTTAACAAATACTTTAAAAAAATATATATTTCTAGACAATTTATTCATGTGATTTAAAGCTAAATTTTCAGCATCATTACTCCAGCCTTTAGTGTAACATAATGCTTCAGAAATCATTCTAATATTAAACATTTGTATTATCTACACTGAAAACAGTTGTGCTGCTTTTTTGTGGAAACCATGATACAATTTTTCAGGATTCTTTGAAGAATAGAAAGATCAGCATGTATTTGAAATATAAATCTTTATTAACATTATGCCTTCTCTGTCACTTTGTACTGTAGCTGAAAAAAAGGAATTAATTTCTTTAAAAAAAACTTGACTTTTGAACGGTAGTGTACGTATTTGCTTTTTTTACGATTTAAATTATAATATAATGTATTACAATTTCACTATTACTTTAGTCATTAATTAATTATTCTAATCTACAGTACTTAATCATGTATTACTCTGGATGACCCTAATCAGAACATCAAACAGTTCTGCCTAGACTTACCTTGTCAATAGAGGCTTTGAGGAAGTAGTCCAGGAGAGCGCGAGCTTCGGCCAGCGAGCAGGAACTGATGACCACTGAGGTGTCCACTGAGTCCAGCTCATCCTAAAATAAGCACACGATTTGACCAATATCAAAAAAACCTTTACGTAAATATAAGTGACGCGTGATTCAACTACATGCAACAAGCAAGCAGTCATTTCTGAAATGCCCTGTACCTTGGTCTCCTCGATCTGTACGATGGTGGCCTGGCAGTCTGACAGACTGTCGCTGATGTAGTCGATGTTGGCATTGAGAACCTCAATCTCCTCGTTCATCTCCTGAAGGAGCCTCTCCTCCTCATCCTCTCCGAAGCCCTCGTTCAGTAACTTTTCTCTCTTGCGCAACAGCGCCTCCTGCTGCATGGACAGCTCCTCACGTTTCTGGAAGTGAGACATCATGTAAGAGTTGCGTTCACAATCCTTCTTTATTGCTGAACTGTTACATTGTTAAACACACAAATCATAAATGCACACAACAATCATACAACAAAAATGCACAGGGTGCATAATGCATAATGTAACATGTAAAAGAAATATAAATGCAAAAATTACCTTAATGAGGCGATCCATATCAGCTTCCACATTAGTGATGGTCATTCTCTGCATCACAATATCCATGATCCTCCTCTCCAGAGACTGCCACTTCTGACGGGCTGTCTTTGAAAAACGTGTGCTCGTACTCTTTCGCTGGAACTTTTTTCTGCTACTGAAAACAAATTCAGATATACAATATATAGCCTACAGTTCATATTGTAATGGGAACAGAATTTTCTTTTAGGTGAATTTTTAGAATTTTTCATTAGGTGAATGTCACCTAATAGAGTAACCATACAATTTATTAGATTAACCTTTAAAAAAAAGAATGGAATAAAAAATTGTGCATTTATCTTCCATAATGTGATGCACTTCTGACTGAAAAAATTGAAATATTGTAAAAATTTTAAGGCAGGATTGATGCATTGGGATTTGATTGGAGTGATATAAATTATTAATTATTAGTAATTATTATTTTCATTATTTTAATTATTATTATTATTACTATTATTATTTTAATAATTGTATAAAAAATTATGTATTTATTTGTAAGTTAATCTATCATACCATTCAAATGTATCAAATGTGACAATAAAGAAATATATATAAAGTCACAAAAGATTTCGGTTTTAAATAAAAGATCTTTAGAACTTTTTATTCATTAAAGAATCCTGAGAAAGAAAAAAAACTATATACAAAAAAGTATTAAAAAAAGGAATCTTTCACTAATAATAAAGGTGCGTTCATGCCATATCGTATTTACAATGATTACGAGATACCAACTTGTAAAAAGCATTCATGTCCTCGTATAACTCGCATTTACAACTTGTGAACTGGGAGTTTTATGAGAGCTACAACTTGTACCACCTCAGATTCATTCGGCGCTATGTGCGATAGTTCTAAGTTTAAGGGTGTGAACAGCTCCAAATTGAACATCATGTGTTGTCATTTCGAAATTACAGTAATTACGACATGGCATGAATGCAGCATATGAAACGTTTGAGCAAAATCATTATATTAAGGCCTTTTCACACTAAACGCGAAAATTCGGCCCGATGATGCTTTTGAATCAAAACAATAGATCCCTATGGCGCTATTCACACCAGGCGCGACCATTTGCGGCGTGAAAAAGCGAGGGCTTTTTTCGTCCTATGTGTCGTTTTTTTTTTTTGTTTCCTGTCGCTCTGTGAAACCTACGGGTTGTCCAATTACATTTGAGCTTAGATCACGTGCCCGGAGCAGCTGCCTTTGCACAAAAGGCGAGAGCGGTGGTGCTAACTATATTTTAAGATGTATTCTTGAAAGCATTATAGATAGTTTGTGTTTCTGGTGTAGAACCATACTTTACTTAACTTAAAGTGCCCCTATTATGGGTAATGAAAGGTTCAAACCGCTATTTTACCGCTCCAAAAGCGGCACCTAGTGGCAAAGAATGAATTTGCATTTTCATTCAGACCAATGCGAAAAGACCAAAAAGTGGGCGGGCAATATGCTAATGTTTCATGTTGACCTCAAGATGAAACGGCTTGGGATTCGTTTTAAAAACGACTCGTTTCAATGATTCAGAGTCAACTCTTTCTTTTGAGACACAACGTTATACACGGTGCACTTTCAGATTTAAAACTTTGCAGGATGTTTTCATTCACTTACACACTGCATGAAAGGTAATTTTCAAAAATCCATAATAGGGGCATTTTAATTTAATGCTGTTGAACAGCGAACGATGTGAGGAAAAATGCATTGTTGGTTGGCGCCACCTAGCGTGCAGGCGTCAATTAGCAGAAGGCGATCAATCGTTTCGCGCTCGGTGTGAAAGCACCGTTTGTCGGCGATTCACCTCACTTTTTCGCATCGCACAGCCTTTAGACTGCTTTCTGAAGGAAGACTGCTTTTCTGACAGTGAAAACTGGAGTAATGATGCTGAAAATTCAGCTTTACCATCACAGGAATAAATTACAATTTTAAAATAAAAATTAATTCAAATAGAAAAGTTATTTGAAAATGTAATTATATTTCACAATATTATTGTTTTTTGCTCAAATAAAGGCAGCCTCACTGAACATAAGAGACTTCCTTGAAAAACATTCATCGAGTCATTGGTGTACGCAGCTGACCTGGCCAGGTTTCCTCCAGTCCCACGGCTCTCATTCTCTCCCAGGAATCCGTTCAGTTTGGTATTCCACTGGCGTATGATGCTGGACACCGAGCGAGTGGATTCGTGTTTGGAGGTTGTTGTTGTGTTGCTGGTGGACAGCTCTGCTCCGGAGTCCACACTGGTGAGTCTGCGGGCCACGCGTCCCGCCACACGCTCCGACATGGGCTTGGCCAGCCGCCTCAGCGCCGTCACTTCCTGCGTCTTCCTCCGCAACACGATCTCCTGCTGATGCTTCTGGGACTCCAAAGCTCGGATCTGATACTAAAGGAGCACAGAGAGAGCGAGTAAATAATACTACATACACCACCATAAACAACTGGTAGCACTCGTTTTTAAACGTTAATCAGTCAAACCTCTTGTCGTCGCTGCTCTTTCTTCAGTTGTGCGATTTCTCTGTTCCTCTTCGCATCGATCATCCTCCTCCGCTGCTGCTCCTCCTTCATCTGCTTCATCAGCGCCACCTATAGGTAGGATGAAAAGCAAGCACTGTGAGAAACTACTAGATGCAGCAGCGTCTAACAGCAAAAAAAAGTAGTCTAATGTTCCCATTCAGATAATATTTGCCATAAAAAAAATGTGTATGCAATATTAGAATGAATGTGACCCAAAATACAGTACATTATATTAAACAAGAATGTTGTATATTAATAATATTAGGTTATTTTGGTTTTTATTTACATTTTGTGAACACATTACTTCTTGTTTGCCAAGATTATCAAATAAGTGAAAATAGAGGTATTAAAATTTGTGGCTGCACTTATTTCTGGTCCAGCTGTCACACTGGAAAGCAACAGCCAATCAAGCACACTGCATTATGGGATAGACTTATTTCATACCTTGCTCTTTTTTGTATAATGTCTATTTTACAAATGTTATCTGGGTGCTATACACTACCATTCAAAAGTTTGGGCTTAGTAAGATTTTTTTTTAAATGTTTCATTCTCACCAAGGTTGATCAAATAAATACAGTACACACAGAAATATTGTGAAAAGCTATTACAATTTAAAACAACTTTAACATATATATTTTGAAATGTAATTTATTCATGTGATGCAAAGCTGTATTTGTAGCTTCCATTACTCCAATCTTCAGTGTCACATGATCCTTCAGAAATCATTTAATATGCCGATTTGCTCAAGAGACATCTTTTTATTCTTATGTTCTTATTATTAATGTTGAAAACCATCAATGTGGAAACCATCATGCTTTTTTCAGAATCATTTGATCAATAGAAAGTTTAAAAGAACAGCATTTATTTGAAATAAAAAGATTTGTAACATTATAAATGTCTTTGTCACTTTAATGCATCATTGCTGTATGAATGTAAATTTCTTGCAAAAAAAAAAAACCTTACCGACAATACTATTGTAGTGTCTTAATATCTGGAATCAGCTATTATTTTTATATATTCAATTTTAATTTTAGTTACATTTTGTGTGTCATTTTTAGTACTTATTTATATATGTGCACATAGTTTATTAATTTTCAGTTTTAATTTAATTATTTTAAGTACATCAAGTTAAACTAAACTGAAAAATGTTGCAACTAGCTAAAATAAATTTAAAAAGTGTTTGTATATTTTATTTTATTTCAGTTAAAGTTTTTTTTTTATTATACAAATAATGACTTTTTATGATGTTACTTTTAGTTTAAGTTTTAGTTTTACTTAGCCATAATAACCCTGCCCCAAACTTTTGAACATTAGTCTCTGTGTGTGTAGCCACTTTTCCAATACTTGAAAAAAGGAAGTACTTTACCCACTGCCAGCATACAAACTTGCATGCAAACTGGGACACACACTATGCCTGAGGGATCAGCTACTTTCATGGAGAAAAGAGAAAAAAAAAAAAAAACCTACACTCATGGGAAAAATTGGTACTTTAATTACACTCTTAAAATAAAAGTTTGACACTGTAAATGTCTTCATTTTCAATTACAGTCAATTATCTCTGCAGCTGATGAAACCAATGAAATGTTTTGTTTTTCTCCTGATGGCCTCAAGGGGGCAGCGTATTTCTAAAAATAAAGCTCCAGCGCTCACCTTGGCTTTCTTCATATCGGCCACCTCAGACTGCAGTTTCTTGAGCTCTCTCTCGTAGCGGTCCTGGTTCTTCAGCAGACGTGCGTGCTCCTTCTGAGCGGCCTGCAGCTTCAGCAGGTCTCGGTTCATCTCCTTCAGACGCTTCTCATACTCTGATTTGATCTTACTGGCTTTCTCCTCAGTGTAGTTCTCCATGGACACTAAAATCACACAGAAAATGATGGAAGAATTGTTTACTGGGATTATTAAAATTATCGTTTACATTCCAAAGATGGAAAAAAAAACGAATTTCTTATGGGTTTGGAACAACATGAGGGTGATTAAATGATGACGATGGTTTAACGAACCCTTTAAAACACCTATTTATATACTTTGGGGCCTTTTGCCTTGGAGAAATACCAGAAATACATCACAAACAACAGAAACGATATCTCCACAAACGGATGTGAAGCTGGCAGATGCTCACTGAGGTTGTGCAGCACGCGGTCTCTCTCCAGCTGTGTGTCTCTGATCTTGTTCTGGAGCAGAATCAGTTTCTCCTCATACTGGCTCCTCAGCGTCAGGAGCCGCCGCTGGCTGTTCTCCAGCTCATCGATGAGTCTCTGCTTGATCTCGATCTCACACGTCAGGTCCGCAAGATCGGCCTGTAAGCTGACTGAGAGATGAGGAGCCACAGGTTACAAGGTCAGTGTGAATGAAAGGGACTGACTGGACGTTTGTAATAAACGCTAGGGCTGTCAAAAAAATAAATCGAATATTTGTCGAATTTAAAATAAAAATCCACATTCGAACGCAAAAACGTTGCATTCGAATTTTAGGTGTGCGTCAGGCAGCCTTATCAGTGGCACACAAGATACGATGACGATGTAGGTGTCAGTGCATTTTAAAGGGGTCATATGATGCGATTTCAAGTTTTCCTTTCTCTTTGGAGTGTTACAAGCTGATTGTGCATAGATAAGATCCCTGTAGGATCTTATCCCATAGATAAGTTGCAAAGACTAAAGTCTCAAATCCAAAGAGATATTCTTTATCAAAGTTAAGACTCTGCCACGCCCCCCTAAAACGGCTCATTCTAACACGCCCCCACATATCTACATCACTATGCGGAAATATTTGCATAATGCTGCCCAAATGTGCACGCAAAGAAAGAAGGCGTGGTTTCAGTAACCGCAGTTAGTGTTGAAGCAGCCATGTCAGGGAGAAGCTGTGTGTTTCTAGGCGAAAGCAAAAGCACTTTATTTAGCCTTCCGAAAGTAGATGCATTTAGGAATCTTTAAGATTACTTACAACAGAACAGCAATGCATTTTATGGACGACCGTTTCGTGAACCTAGGAGAGGAGGTAATTCTGACTTTGCTATGACAATCTGGCACTTCTGAATCAGCTACTGTAAGTATGTTTTGTTATTAGTTTAAGTATTTGCTATTGACTGTTCAAATGCAGAGTTTTGCGCATCACGTGTGTGTGTGTGTGTGTGTGTGTG
>NW_015652298.1:814340-815648 GCF_001515625.1 Sinocyclocheilus rhinocerous | reverse complement strand
AAGGAGGGGGCTTTGTAGAAAACGAAGCGTTTGAGAGAGGCGGGGCATAGAGGACCTACAATAATGTACAGTATTTGAAAAATAATGCGTTTTTTGAACATTAAAGCATGTCAACATATTCTGTTACACCAAATACACAAAATAATGATCTTTAAAAAAGCATCATATGACCCCTTTAATGCTTTTTTTAGCCTATCCAGTTAAACCCACTGGATTCAAAATATCACAGAAAAAGAGAACATCAATGCGGAGAAGATGTTGTTTACATCAAAACTGAAACCAAGCCATTCACACAGAACACATATTTATCGCATTTTCTAGAGGAACATCTATCACCTTTGCACTCGCGTCTCGCACAAGAGAGCCGAATGTTTTGAAAGCCATGTAAAATTAATGTAAGTTCAACTTTTAAAAAACATGTCTCGAAACTTTATGGTGTTTTTTTTGCATCCCACTGCAACTCGTGTTTTTAAATGAAAAAAGTGCTCTTTTGTTTCCGGTCCTTAGTATTAAACTATACATACGTGCATGATGCTTTTTGTTTCTAATTGTTTAAGCAACGTAATTAATTATAGAAGCATTATTTTAAACATTATGCACTTTTTTAAAAGATCGTTCGTGTTATTTTATTGCTTTGAAGAAACGTGCATTAGTAATATTTTGCTCGATGCGCCCTCTTGTGGCCTTATGAGAGAAGCCAAAAGCTTTGCCCCTAACAGAAATTATGCCTTTTAAAATCGAATATTGATGATATTTTAGTACAAAAATCGAATTTCGTTTTTCGGCCAATTTGACAGCCCTAATAAACGCATCTCCGAATGCACCTTTCTCGTCTGAGTCAGAGTCGGAATCCACCAGGCTCTCGTCGCTGTCGAACTCTTCCTCCTCCCTGGTCTCCTCTTCCTCCTCCTCCTCCTCCTCCTCCTCATCACAGCCGCTCTCACCGGGATCATCTTCCTGAAGAGGATACATGCCATCCTGCACAGAGAGATCAAACCTTAAGACTGTCTTTTGTACTCAACAAACCACAAAAAATAATGATATACCATTTAAAATCTTTGGTAATACTTTACTTAAAGCCTTTATGTATAATACATTATAAAGAGTTGTTAAAGGTGTAACATTATTCATAATGTGCATTGTAATACATTACATCTTGACGTAAATGATAATAATAACCGAATTTAAAATGCATAGTGTAACAATGAATTGATAAGTGTTATAATGTATTAACTGTGGTTACAATTATTCATGAGATTGTTCAAAGCATTATAAGACAAAACTACTTTTATAATGCATTACACATAA
>NW_015652298.1:800828-812853 GCF_001515625.1 Sinocyclocheilus rhinocerous | reverse complement strand
AGTGTAACAATGAATTGATAAGTGTTATAATGTATTAACTGTGGTTACAATTATTCATGAGATTGTTCAAAGCATTATAAGACAAAACTACTTTTATAATGCATTACACAAGGCTTTAAGTAAAAAAAAATTCATATATATTATGCCTAATCATTTTTATCTCAAAATGTTATTAATACATTATAAAGAGTTGTTAAAGGTGTAACATTATTCATAATGTGCATTGTAATACATTACATCTTGACGTAAATGATAATAATAACCGAATTTAAAATGCATAGTGTAACAATGAATTGATAAGTGTTATAATGTATTAACTGTGGTTACAATTATTCATGAGATTGTTCAAAGCATTATAAGACAAAACTACTTTTATAATGCATTACACATAAGGCTTTAAGTAAAAAAAAATTCATATATATTATGCCTAATCATTTTTATCTCAAAATGTTAAAGCTTTATTCATGTAAGATTACAACTTAATATTTTTGAGAAAAAGCAGCAGTGCATCTAGCAGTGTTTTATTATGTCTGTTATATTACAACCTTATTGCTGTCATTTTATGATTTTATTATTAAAACACTACCATATAACCTTCTTTTCTTTCATATTAAGTCTCAATACTACAAATGTATTCTTCTTGGAATAGCTTTTTTTAATTATTATTCTTGCAGCACAGCTTTATTCTCATAAAATACTGCTTTATTGATAAAATTTTATTCTCGAAACTCCTTTGAGGATTTTTTCCTCAAAATATTACAACTTTTTCCGTGCCTTTATATTCATAAAACACTAAAAATAAAAACGGTATTGCAATATTATTTTTTCTCATATTACAACTCCATTTTCATAAAACTGCAGTAAAATGTTACTTAGTTTTTCCATTTGTAAGGCTTAAATTAAGACATAATTCTTGTAATTTTAGAATTTTATTTTTATTAAATCACTGTCTGCAATGTGTAATTTATATAATATTCAACTTCTTTATTCTCATATTTATTCGCACTGCCGTAAAACATAATTCTTGCATTATTACTGCTTCATTCTCATAAAACATTGCCATGCAGAAGATTTTTTCCACAGAATATATTACGGCTTTTTTTGAAATCCATCTCAAATCTTTGTAAACAGCAGACCAGTTGGAACATAATGAATAAATCTCCTTTCTCTCACCTCTTCAGGTTCATTATCAGAGTCTCCATCTCCATTTTCTCTTCGCTCTTGGTTTTCCCTGCTCAGCCCATTCTCGCTCTTTTCTCCATTTTCCTGAGGATAAAGCTTGGCCCTCTTCTTCAAACCTTTTTCTTTCTCCGGACTGAAGAAAAAAAATGGTGATCTATTATTAAAGTTCCTATAGACAAATACATGCATAAACAAAGCACTGATGTAATCAATAGGACATTGATCACACAGTAGTTTGAACACTAAAAAATAAGGGATCGGGCCATAATTCCGACAATTCCACCAATATCGGACGCAAACGTCATTTAATAGTCATGTAATTGCACCACGGGGACAGAGATTTATCCTGGGTCTTCTGCTTTTTAGCCTTTGCAGGTCAGCTGAGACTTCCAGTAGTAATTCTGTAGTGTTGGCTTCACAAATTACCCATGCTCTCTCTCCCATTACGGCCACATTAGAGCCAATCTGAGAGCGGGACGTTCCTGTAGTCATATTCATTATAACAGACGATTTACTGAGAGATACTTGTGTCTGTGCCAGCTTGCTGTCCTTAGTTTGAGTCGGTCAGGACATACTGGCACAAACACAGAGATAAATCTAATTCTGGCACATTTTACAGCCTCTTATTGGCTCAGCAACATAAAACAGAAGAGGACAAGCATATTAAAGTCTTCCAAATACACAATCAGAGGAATAAGTTACAAGACCTCTGCTACCATCAGAAGAGATTGCCAGACATAGACATGAAGAGTCAAGACCACCTGAGACGTCCTGGAGCAGGGTCTCTTATTTAATAGCATTAATTCATTCATATATGCTGTGGATATTGTAGTCTGACAATATCACTTCATTTTAGATGTGACCCTAAAATGTTCACAAATACATTTTCATACGTGAAAATCTTTTCAGACCTATCTTCCGTGGAGTATGTGTAATTATCATGGTATAATTTCCCTCAACATGAAAATGAAATGAAATTAATATTTGTAAAATTGTTTTTCAAAGACATTTAAGCAGAATAAATATATAAATAATAAAAAATAAAATAAAAAATTTAATTAAAAAAATAAAAAAATTTTATAAACATAAGAGAATACAAAATTAATTAATAATTTGTAAAGAATACATAAAAGAATAAGCAAGTAAATAAAATAATAAATAATCAGTAAAAGAATAAATAAAAATAAAATAAAAAAATTAATTAAAAAATTAAAAAAAATTATAAACATAAGAGAATACAAAATTAATTAATAATTTGTAAAGAATACATAAAAGAATAAGCAAGTAAATAAAATAATAAATAATCAGTAAAAGAATAAATAAAAATAAAATAAAAATGAATAAATACATAAATGCATACAAGAATACAAGTATTGCATACAACAAGGAAATAAATAAAAAAAAATAATTAATAATTTGTAAAGAATACATAAAAGAATAAAAGCATAAAATAATATGAAACAATATAATAATATAATATAAAAAGAATAAATTAATAATACAAAAACCATCTCAAATCTTTGTAAACAGCAGACCAGTTGGAACATAATGAATAAATCTCCTTTCTCTCACCTCTTCAGGTTCATTATCAGAGTCTCCATCTCCATTTTCTCTTCGCTCTTGGTTTTCCCTGCTCAGCCCATTCTCGCTCTTTTCTCCATTTTCCTGAGGATAAAGCTTGGCCCTCTTCTTCAAACCTTTTTCTTTCTCCGGACTGAAGAAAAAAAATGGTGATCTATTATTAAAGTTCCTATAGACAAATACATGCATAAACAAAGCACTGATGTAATCAATAGGACATTGATCACACAGTAGTTTGAACACTAAAAAATAAGGGATCGGGCCATAATTCCGACAATTCCACCAATATCGGACGCAAACGTCATTTAATAGTCATGTAATTGCACCACGGGGACAGAGATTTATCCTGGGTCTTCTGCTTTTTAGCCTTTGCAGGTCAGCTGAGACTTCCAGTAGTAATTCTGTAGTGTTGGCTTCACAAATTACCCATGCTCTCTCTCCCATTACGGCCACATTAGAGCCAATCTGAGAGCGGGACGTTCCTGTAGTCATATTCATTATAACAGACGATTTACTGAGAGATACTTGTGTCTGTGCCAGCTTGCTGTCCTTAGTTTGAGTCGGTCAGGACATACTGGCACAAACACAGAGATAAATCTAATTCTGGCACATTTTACAGCCTCTTATTGGCTCAGCAACATAAAACAGAAGAGGACAAGCATATTAAAGTCTTCCAAATACACAATCAGAGGAATAAGTTACAAGACCTCTGCTACCATCAGAAGAGATTGCCAGACATAGACATGAAGTGTCAAGACCACCTGAGACGTCCTGGAGCAGGGTCTCTTATTTAATAGCATTAATTCATTCATATATGCTGTGGATATTGTAGTCTGACAATATCACTTCATTTTAGATGTGACCCTAAAATGTTCACAAATACATTTTCATACGTGAAAATCTTTTCAGACCTATCTTCCGTGGAGTATGTGTAATTATCATGGTATAATTTCCCTCAACATGAAAATGAAATGAAATTAATATTTGTAAAATTGTTTTTCAAAGACATTTAAGCAGAATAAATATATAAATAATAAAAAATAAAATAAAAAATTTAATTAAAAAATTAAAAAAAATTATAAACATAAGAGAATACAAAATTAATTAATAATTTGTAAAGAATACATAAAAGAATAAAAGCATAAAATAATATGAAACAATATAATAATATAATATAAAAAGAATAAATTAATAATACAAAAAATACATAAAAGAATAAGCAAGTAAATAAAATAATAAATAATCAGTAAAAGAATAAATAAAAATAAAATAAAAATGAATAAATACATAAATGCATACAAGAATACAAGTATTGCATACAACAAGGAAATAAATAAAAAAAAATAATTAATAATTTGTAAAGAATACATAAAAGAATAAAAGCATAAAATAATATGAAACAATATAATAATATAATATAAAAAGAATAAATTAATAATACAAAAAATACATAAAAGAATAAGCAAGTAAATAAAATAATAAATAATCAGTAAAAGAATAAAAATAAAATAAAAATGAATAAATACATAAATGCATACAAGAATACAAGTATTGTATACAACAAGGAAATAAATAAAAAGGAAAAAAAAAAATCAAAAAAAAAAATTTAAAAAACAATAAACGAATAAGCACATAAATGCGTAAAAGAATAAAGTTCAGAAAGAAAGAAAGAATCAATAAAAAGAATAAATAAATCAAAGAATAAAATAAATAAAAACAAACACTTGCTCCTCAGACCACACCTCTTCCTCCTCTGATTTCTCTCTTTCTTCTTCAGCCTCTCCACGTCTAATTTGGCTTGACAAATCACATCGGACATCTCTGCATCCATGGAAACAGAGGGGGAGGAGCCGAGAGCGAGTGCTGGAGTAGACGGGTGTGGAGAGCGGGCGGAGAGGCGAGACAAACTGCGCCTCAGAGACTCGTTCATGGCCTCACTCTCCAGCAGCTTAGACCTGAGAACCAGAGACATACGAGTCATTGTTTTATACTGCTCTGATGAGAAATTCACATCCAAACGTGTCACGAGCAGAATATCATGTTACCTCAGCTCTTCGATTTCTCGAATGTAGTTCTGGATTAGATTGCCAATCTCCTCGTTCGTTTCACCTGTTCAAAGTGTGACAGATTTATTTAGCAATAATGAAATGACAAGTACTGATGTTTGTTTGTTCATTTTTTAACACCACACCAGCTTTCTTGGCTATTTTCATGACAAAAACTATATTCGAGTAATTAAAATTTGAAATTGCAACCAAATAAGATAATTTTTTTAAAAACCTTTTCAAGGGTATCAACAGAATAAAACAACTTTCCAAGAGAAGTAGAAACATTAAAATCCCAAGAAATAATAAAATAACAAATAAAGACCTTCAGTGGCCAACTAAACTAGTGAAGACACGCTGGTTACACACAGGTTAACTAATACACTGTGCTAGTTTCAGATTTTGCTACTGCTAACTACTAAAGCTAGCTCATTTAGCGTAAAAAAAAAAAAACCACATATTTTTGTTTTGTTTTTATACTAATATAACAGATATATTTACCAACATAATTTTATATGATTACTTCTAACATATAATAATAATAATAATATACAATTACTTCTGCGGTGCATTCATTACCATAATTATTGACTTTTAAAAAGCCTGCATCTAATACAGTAGATCTCATAGTTTCAAATTCCTGACATCTGCAACCTCATGTTGAAAAAACTCAAATGCAGCGATTTCAGCAGTAAAATTAAGTTTGGCACTGTTTTATATTTAAGACAATTCTCTATTTTTAATGTCTCAAAAGAATGCAAGAATAAGTTGAATAACTTATGAATAATATCTAATATCCCACTAAATAAACTATTAAGTTGAGACATTTGCAGTACTTGTCTACTGATTATTTACAGTAAATCACACAGAATTGTTTTGCTGTTAATAGTGTTGCACAGAAATGCATAATTCCTATGCAGCATAAGTCCGAGACACCGCTGGGATACCAAGATAGCGTATTTTAGGAGCAGACGCAAAACTGGCACAGCCTTTGGAAAACTTATTGGTCAAATAAAAAATGCATTAGAAGTATTTAAATATACATGTTGCATTTATATCAACAACAAAATTACACTGATCATATCATATATATATATATATATATATATAAAATTAAACTGATTATGGGTGAATATCACCCAGTCCTACTATTAGGGGCCTATGATTTCTGTGATGCCGTAAACGCGGACAGAATCACAGAATTCAGTTATAAAAACATTTACTGTATAATGCAGAATGTCGCTGAATTTGTCAAAATTTGGATGAATTTATCAAAAGTAGGTCATTACACTTAAATCAAATTGCGATATGGACTAGTATCTGTAATTATTAATCGGCAAAAATACGATTTAAATGTGAATCCTGCATGTTCTGCGTGTCTCTGTTTAATTTGAGTAAAACAAGTGTCCTATCATATACACACACAGAAATTAAAAGGTATTCACGGCAACCCGTCAAATTTAAAGTTTGGTTTAACTTGAAGACATTGTGCCAGAAAAATATTACTATTTTTCAGAAGAATGTACATAATACTACTTCTACTACTACTACTAAAATTATTAAAACATTATTTTTAAGGAATAATCATGTAACATTTCTTCCATGTTTTAAAAATGGTTGTTTTGCCAGAAATAAAGTTTGTTAAATTTTCAATAAAAGATAAATGAAATTAATGTTTTATGCCTTCATTTGAGAACCAGAACAATGTAAATACACAACACAGAATTTGTGTGTTAAGAAAAAATACACAAATTCTGATTTTCAGAAGGGAAAAAAAAAAACATTTCATTAGGCTATTAAATGAATGAATTTTAATAAATTAAGTTGTTTTTATGCATTCAAATACTTAGACATGTTAAAACAGAATTTGTTAACAATAAAGCATATGGTGAGAAAAAAATGGGATGTGAAATAGTAAAAGTTTCATGATTTTACATGCTTTTTGCTTAGTCAAATTTAATTTAGGCTAACCATTATAAAAGGAGTCCAGAAAAATTTAAAAAAAAAAAAAAAAAAAAACGGAATTTGGAAAAAAAATAAAACGGATTTCAAAAGGCCCTGTACTATCTACACACAATTCAGTGGTAATCCCCTCTCCAACCACTAGAGGTCTCTCACCAGTCTTAGTGAGCAGCAGGTTGACTCCATTGGTGAGCAGCTGGGTGACTCGAGTGTTCAGGTGGTCGATGGTTTCCTGCATGGCTTTGACCCGCATACGTAGTGTGTCATTCTCTTTTTGGAGCATGGAGTTCTCTTGAAACAGATCACTAAAACCGTCGGATCCATCTTCGCAGGCCACTCGTTTTCCCTGAAAGAAATCCAAAGACTGTGAGACGGATAGGTAGGCACTGACCCCATCCAACCCAAGCAACAATCCCCCAATCCTTTCATGCTCGGTCTCTCTGTCAGGGCGGCTCAACTCTCTCAAAGCCATCACAGCTAATCGCTGACTTCTTCCGGCGGCCGTTTATCATCCAGGTCAGGCCGAGACGCTAAGCTGCTGCTACGCTCCATTAACTCCAGCGAGATCACAGACCGAACAGAGGCTAACTAGCGACACAATGAGAGACGGCGTTGGTGGAGTCAGATTACCTCACGTCTCATTCACCGGTGAGAAAACACTACAGTACGAAGCGCATAATATTACAATAATAATGCCTTCCATTCCCACTCAGTCTGCAATAGCGCAATGAACGCGCTGATGATGTATCATTTCTGTGCGAACAGGGTGTGCGGAGGTATGCAAATACATACGTTTACAGGCAGGAAGGACAGCCTATCGTAGTCATCGGACCGCGGAATATGATTGGACGAACATTTTATGATCCTACACCTTCCACAGATGATATAAATGCATATAAATACATTTAGACCACTTACCTTAGTCACGAGATGTGAAGAGACTTTCAACCAGCATAACAAAAAATGTTTTGAACCAAATCATCTACCCTGCCTTTAAGAGGTGTTTGAGTAATTTTACAAAAATGTGCGAAAGAGATCATAAGAATTCGCAACCAATTCATAATGATGTTTTACGTACAAATAAGATTATATGTATCGTAATTATATCATTATATTATATCGTAAGATTATATGAATTTCAACAATTTAAGGGTAAAAAGTCACCATTAAGGTCCAACCCTAACCCGTCCCTCAAGAGGTGTGCAAATGGATCATACAAAATCATACAAAAAAAGGTGCTGACGTTTTCGTGATTAATTTGACAAATTAATTTCGTAAATTTTACCTACAAACCGAATGTCTGTGAATATGATCCTATGAACTCATATAATTTGTAGAAAAAACGTCACCATGAAGGCCCACCCCTGAACCTAACCCTCAAAAGTTGTGAGTAGATCGTATAAAATGTGCGAAAGAGACCATATGAATTTGTATGATTTATAGGTAAAAAGTCACCATGAAGGTCCGAACCTAACCCCATCCCTCAAAATGTGTAGGATAAAATATCACCATGAAGGTCAACCCATAACCCTACCCCTAAAACTAAACTCAAGAAGTGTGTGAGAGTGTGCGAGTAAATGTGCAAAAGAGAAGCTACGAATTCGCAACCAATTCATTGTGACGTTTTACGTACAAATCATACATGTTTGTGTAGAATCATATGCATTTGTATGATTGATAGGTTACAAGTCACCATGAAGGTGAGACCATTCCTCACGAGATGTGCGAGCAGATTGTCCAAAAAGAGATTGTACTAATTCATACAAATTTATACAAACCTACCGAATTCATTCGAATTTGTACAATTTGAAGATAAAACATCATCAACTAAACCTAACCATCAAGCTAATGTGTAACAAATTCTTACAAATATTTATAAAGATGCTTTAAAAATTGTCAAGAGATTGTGTTGGTGGAGGGCGAGATTTTTAGCGAATAATTACTTTTTTCGGGCTGTTTCGGAAACTTGGCTTCAGAACACTTGGAATTTAGTGCACAAGTAGTATGGAATACTTGTGTACTTTTTTTTTTTTTGTAATATTAGGAGCTCGACAGCCCAGTCACCCATTCACTTTCATTTTTTTTAAATGAACAGCCAGGATATTCTACCAATCATCTCTCTTTTTTCCACAAAAGTACTTTTTTTTTTTATATGGGGGCCATAGGAAAAGACGCCTGCTGGAGACTAACTCTTCCCAGAATGCCACGACCCTCCAGGTCCTTCTCCTTACCGCTTTGTACTCCATGATCTCCATCTGTAGGCGTGCGATCTCTGCTCGTAATGCGCTGATCTGCTGGCTGGTTTTATCCTGGTTCACCATCACTTTGTGCAACCAATTCATTGTGACGTTTTACGTACAAATCATACATGTTTGTGTAGAATCATATGCATCTGTATGATTGATAGGTTACAAGTCACCATGAAGGTGAGACCATTCCTCACGAGATGTGCGAGCAGATTGTCCAAAAAGAGATTGTACTAATTCATACAAATTTATACAAACCTACCGAATTCATTCGAATTTGTACAATTTGAAGATAAAACATCATCAACTAAACCTAACCATCAAGCTAATGTGTAACAAATTCTTACAAATATTTATAAAGATGCTTTAAAAATTGTCAAGAGATTGTGTTGGTGGAGGGCGAGATTTTTAGCGAATAATTACTTTTTTCGGGCTGTTTCGGAAACTTGGCTTCAGAACACTTGGAATTTAGTGCACAAGTAGTATGGAATACTTGTGTACTTTTTTTTTTTTTGTAATATTAGGAGCTCGACAGCCCAGTCACCCATTCACTTTCATTTTTTTTAAATGAACAGCCAGGATATTCTACCAATCATCTCTCTTTTTTCCACAAAAGTACTTTTTTTTTTTATATGGGGGCCATAGGAAAAGACGCCTGCTGGAGACTAACTCTTCCCAGAATGCCACGACCCTCCAGGTCCTTCTCCTTACCGCTTTGTACTCCATGATCTCCATCTGTAGGCGTGCGATCTCTGCTCGTAATGCGCTGATCTGCTGGCTGGTTTTATCCTGGTTCACGATCACTTTGTTCTTGATGTTGCGAGCCCGATTGGCGTACTTCAGTGTGTTCAGGGTCTCCATGAAGTCACGGTCAGAGGGGCTCACGCAGGCAATCATCACGGTCCGACTAAACAGATACAAAGCAGATGAATTCATAAGGGTCTTTCACAAACACACACACACACACAAGGCAGAAAGATAAAACACAAACAGATGACAGATAAACACAAACACGCTTTCATGGACTGCACACGCTGCCCGCATATTTTTGTGTATTCGCATACACAAAATTGAATTGGGATTGAATGTCTTTAAGGAGCGCCTCTGTCTGCAGTCCCTCATGTTTAATTTAATCAACTCCCCCTCTGAACCCACATCATAAGAATATATGGGCAGCCTGTGCCGTCCACTGTGGGCTGAGTGACCCAGCACTGTGCCTCCATGCAGATTGATGCAGTGCACTGTTAGCATGCATTAACCTTCAAGGCACAATGACTGCACTGTGCACAGTGACGTTTACAAGTGTGTGAACTTGCATGAATAATCTGAGACCTCTAAAACAAAGGATAAAGACAAACAAAGTCTCAACAATGACAAAAGATAAAGCTTTCTAGATATAGTGTCATACAGGGAACTAAATCATTAGGGCTGTCAATGTAATGTTAATTTACTGAAACTGATGAATTGAAAATACATATTAAAATGGAAAAAAGTATATAAAAAAATAAATATATCAATAAAATATTTAAAGATCTTAAGTAATCATGCCCCCTGTACTTGTATGTACATTATGAATTAATTAGGGCTGTCAATTTAATGTTAAATTTCCGAGATTAATTATTTAAAAATACAAATATTTTTTAAATTATAAAATAAATAAATATCTAAAATAAATTATTTTAAAACAATCCCAATTAATTATACCCCCTGACTTATATGTACATTCTGAAATAATTAGGGCTATTAATGTTAATTTTCTGAGATTAATTATTTAAAAATACAAATGAATAATATATTATAATTATAATTATAATAAATAAATAAATGTAAATAAAATCACAATTAATCATGTCCCCTGACTTGTAAATTCCGAATTGTGTCTGTTTAATGTTTACTGAGATTAATTATTATAAAATCATTTTTAAAAATAAAGATATAAAATAAAATCTTTTTTTAAATGATCTTAATTAATCATGCCCCTTTCTTGTTTAAATTCTGCAGTACGTCATAAAATATTCCATTATTTCATGTAAATAAGCATAAGCGTAACAAATAAATAAAGGATCCACAATAAAGGATGCATATCACTTTGTCCCACGAGCAGCTTTGGGGCTCTCTGATCACTGTTTGGTTCATCTTATACCGACCTACAGGTAGAAACTGAAATCAGCTAAACCTGTATTAAGGACTGTAAAAAGATGGACTAATGAAGCAGAGCAGGATTTACAAGCTTGTTTTGACCTCACTGATTGGAGCATCTTTGAAGCTGCAGCCACCGATCTGGACGAGCTCACAGAGACTGTAACTTCATATATCAGTTTCTGTGAAGATATGTGCATTCCTACCAGGACATTCTTATCATTTAATAATGATAAACCGCGGTTTACTAGGAAACTCAAAGAGCTTCGTCACGGCAAAGAGGATGCTTACAGAAGTGGGGATAAAATCTTGTATAACCAGGCCAGGAACAGACTAACAAAGGAGATCAGAGTGGCTAAAAAAACTACTCAGAAAAGCTGAGAAAAGAGCTTTCAGCAAACGATCCAGCGTCAGTATGGACTGGTCTGAGGAACATCACCATGTACAAGACATCACCCCCACAGTCTGTGGAGAATCAACAACTGGCTGACAATCTGAATGTGTTTAACTGCAGATTTGAAAAGGATAGTCTACCACCCCCCATCCGCTCTGATCTGCACTTCACACATTCACCTACCACCCCCTGCAACCCCCCTCCCTCACCATTCAACCTGCGCTTGTAGAGGATGTAGAGGATGTGAACCGGGTCTTCAGGAAGCAGAAATCTAAGAAAGTTTCAGGCCCAGACGCTGCCGGTTTTGCCTGTTTAAAAGTCTGCGCTGACCAACTGGCCCCCATCTTCACACAGATCTTCAACAGATCATTGGAGCTGTGTGAAGTTCCCTGCTGCTTCAAACGCTCCACCATCATTCCGGTCCCCAAAAAGCCCAAAATCACTGGACTCAACGACTACAGACCTGTCGCTCTCAC
>NW_015652298.1:796860-800754 GCF_001515625.1 Sinocyclocheilus rhinocerous | reverse complement strand
TTTG
The DNA here is from genome assembly GCF_001515625.1 of Sinocyclocheilus rhinocerous. NCBI lineage: Eukaryota > Metazoa > Chordata > Actinopteri > Cypriniformes > Cyprinidae > Sinocyclocheilus > Sinocyclocheilus rhinocerous. The sequence goes on along the minus strand of NW_015652298.1, from coordinate 800,750 downwards.
CATTACTGACACACTATTTTCCTAATTAATGCTGTACAGTTGCTTTGACACCATCTGTATTGTTAAAAGCGCTATTTAAATAAACGTGACTTGACTTGACTTGGATCACCAGCTTCCTGACAGACAGGCAGCAGCTTGTGAGGCTGGGCAAACTCACATCCAGGACTATCACCATCAGCACTTGGTGCCCCTCAGGGTTGTGTTCTCTCCCCACTGCTCTTCTCCCTCTACACGAATGACTGCACTTCAAAGGACCCCTCTGTCGAGCTCCTGAAGTTTGCGGATGACACTACAGTCATCAGCCTTATCAAGGATAGAGACGAGTCTGCTTACAGACAGGAGGTAAAAGAGCTGGCTGTCTGGTGCAGTCAAAATAACCTGGAGCTCAACACGCTCAAAACGGTGGTGATGATCGTGGACTTCAGGAGAAACCCCCCAGCACTCTCCCAACTCACCATCATGAACAGCACTGTGGCTGCAGTAGAGTCATTCAGATTCCTGGGCACTGACTATCTCTCAGGACCTGAAGTGGGACACTCACATCGACTCCATTGTAAAAAAGGCCCAGCAGAGGTTGTACTTCCTTCGCCAGCTGAGGAAATTCAACCTGCCATAGGAGCTGCTAAAACAGTTATATTCTGCTATCATTGAGTCTGTCCTGTGTTAATCTATAACTGTCTGGTTTGGTTCAGCTACCAAATCAGACATCAAGAGACTACAGTGGACAGTCAGGACTGCTGAGAGGATTATCGGTGCCCCTCTGCCCAGCCTCCAAGATCTTTACATCTCCAGAGTGAGGAAAAGGGCTAAGAAAATCACCTTGTACCCCTCACACCCAGCCCACTCTCTCTTCGAACTGTTGCCTTTTGTCCGGCGCTACAGAGCACTGACCACCAGAACAGCCAGGCACAAGAACAGTTTATTTTGCGCAGGCTATATTCAGCCTGAACAATTAAACTTTCATAATTATACATCGTCCATCACAACTGACACAGAATCCAAAATTGGGTAAACTGCACACTTATAACATATCTGTATATTTATTTAAACAATTACAATGTTTTTCCTATACTTCTATTCTGTATATAGTACATTATTTAATTCAGTTTTTTCTTATATTAGTGTTATATTCCATCCCTACTATGTTATTCCTATGTACGTCTGTACTTTCTTCTGCACTGGAAGCTCCTGTCATCAAGTCAAATTCCTTGTGTGTGTAAACTTACTTGGTAATGAAGTCCTTCTGATTCTGATAAAAGTGTCATAATAGAGGGGGGCTTAGAAGTAGTAAAGTTGGTCTGTAGCATTTATAATTATCTTAATTTAACATAAAATGTAAAATATAACAAAATGTGTATGTGCATGTCAAGTTTTGCTGTTTTTGTGTACTAAAAGCTACATAAGGAAACTGAACAATGTCTTATTTCACATATAACAATAACGGGTGTACAATGTGTCATGTAAAAGGTGTGGTACAGTAATTATAATTATCAGTTTCTTAAAAACAATACAAGTCAGTGGGAGGTCCACAAAGCCATCTTCATTACAACCAGAAAAACTTCATAGCTTCATAACAGGACTACTGTAAATATCTTTTATACATCTAAAAATGTCACAAATTAGGGGTATGGTTAATCTATAGTAATTATAATTAGCTTAATTTAAGAACAATAAAACTCAAAGGGAGTTACCTAGTATGATACAAGAACACGTGTGTGCAACTCGACACAGCAGCTCTGCTCCAAAAACATCTTTTAATTTGACACAATGTTCCTAAGAATGCGACACTTCTGGTGTGTTTAGGTGTGTGTCCGACCTTACCTGTTTCCTCCCAGCGAGTCCTGCAGCAGGCGTGTGAGTTTGGAGTCTCTGTAAGGCACATGGCCTGCCTTCTTACTCTGATCTCCCAATGCACTGATCACATTACCCAGGGCCAGCTGCCAAACACACACACACACACACACACACAGAGAGAGAGAGAGAGAGAGAGACCCGGTCACGCTCCATCGCATGCTGCTATCTAAGATTAAAAGCTTTTAAATGGGCTCTCTCACAAATGAGTAACTAGGCTTTAAAAACAATAGAGCTCTATTGGGCTCTGAGCTCTCCGAACAATGGCTCTTCTTGGCTCTCTTCCAGTCTTTAGCTCTACTTCAGAACTCTCTCACAATGTAATTACCTTTCCTTCTCTTCATCTACTCGGACAACTTTACCCAGCAAGACAGTGAGAGTGCAGTAATGAATGTAGAAGGATGCAGAACTAATGCAACATAAATTTCGCACCTTAGTTAACATGGATAAACTTGACTCAGTTGAAAAAAAAACTAATCACAATTATAATGAAGTCTAGGACTTTGAAAATCCCTGACAAAGTCAGTTTTGTGGTGTTGAGGTGTTGGCTTAGTTCTGAGAACTTTCTCGAGTGTCATGGTTAAAGGGACTGGTAACTTAAAGAGTTAGTTCACCCAAAAATTACCATATTTAAAACATAATAATCAATTTAATCTAGCTTGCGCTCACTGTCGTACACAGAAGCAGCTCCGGGCGGATAACGTAGGACGTCGGCGTTGCTCATGCGCCACTCAGAAGTGACGAACGCGGAAACGCAGGGGAGAGATCAAAACAAAACAACGGTCACGAATTAGAAGTACAAAACGAGGATTTGTAAAGAAGAAAGTCGGAGGATTTCAATATAAGCCAAGAGGAGACTGGTTTTCCTTTGCTAAAGTAAGGAAACTTTGCTTTCTTTGCTCCTGTAAACAAACGTTGGTTTTCACAAGACTCACCGGCGCAAGCGCAACGCTAACATCTTACGTCATCCGCCCGGAGCTGCTTCTTTTAATGGATGGATGCGCTTTATTTCACTTCTTTTGGACTGATGAACTGCAACACCCGCTGACTGCCATTAAACAGCTTGGAAGATCAAAGTCAATTTTAATATAACTCCGACTGGATTCATCTGAAAGGAGGAAGTCATAGATGCCTAGGATGGCTTGAGGGTGAGTAAATAATGGGCTAATTTTCATTTTTGGGTGAACTATCCCTTTAATGTCAATATAGTCATGATCTAAAAAAACAAGTCTGGAAACATCTACTTGTTTATTATTTTCTTAATTAATTAATTAATTATATCTATAATTATTTTAATATTTTCCACATTTTATTTGAACATAAATATAGTTTAAATAAATTATTATTATTATTATTAATAATAATACTCAAATCATCAAACCTATGAAGCAACAAATGAAAGTATGGGAATCATATATTGACCGAAAATAAAACCATTTAAACAATCCTATATTTTAGCATTTTGAAAATTGCCAGCATTTGACTAGACATAAAACAAAATTTTATATAAACACATTTGTATTTACTATTAATTTACTTATTAAACTTATATTTGCAAACAAAATATAATAAAATGTACAGCGGGTAAAAAAAACACATCATTGAACACATCACCATTTTTCTCAGTAAATATATTTCTAAAGGTGCTGCTGACAGGAAATTTTCACCAGATGTCGGTAACAATCCAAGTAATCCATACATACAAAGAAAGAAAGACAAATATGTTCAGAAATTAAGTTCCGTGTAATAAAGTGGAATGACACAGGGGAAAAGTATTAAACGCATGAAGAAAGGGAGGTGCAAGAAGGCATGGAAAGCAAAGACACCAGCAGAAATCTATCAGTAATTAGAAAGCAATCCTGCCCCTAGTCAGTGGAAATTAATATTAGTTGGTTCAGTCCCAACTGATGGCCTATAAAAAGGTGTCTCATGACCAACATGTCACAAAAGAAACATTTTATGATGGGTAAAAGCAAAAAGCTTTCAAGACCTTCGCAACCTTATTGTTGCAAAACATACTGATGGCATTGGTTACAGAA
>NW_015652298.1:792156-796838 GCF_001515625.1 Sinocyclocheilus rhinocerous | reverse complement strand
GCAACCTTATTGTTGCAAAACATGCTGATGGCATTGGTTACAGAAGGATTTCTATACTTCTGAATGTTCCAGTGAACACTGTTGGGGCCATAATCCGGAAGTGGAAAGAACATAATTTCACCATAAACCGGCCAAGACCAGGTGCTCCTCGCAAGATTTCTGACAGAGGAGTGGAAAATAATTATCAGAGGAGTTGTCCAAGAGCCAAGGATCACTTGTGGAGAGCTTCAGAAAGACCTGGAATTAGCAGGTACAATTGAAAAAGAAAGAAAACAATAAGTAATGCACTCAACCGCCGTGGCCTGTATGCACGGCAATGCATACGACTAGTTTCTCAATACAGGAGGCGTCTTGAGTCAGTCATTAACAACAAAGGCTTTTGTACAAAGTATTAACTAGATTTCAGTAAGCGTGTTCAATACTTTTCCCCTGGGTCATTCCATTTTATGACACAGAACTTAATTTCTGAACTTATTTGTATTGTTTTCTTTGTATGTATGGATTACTTGGGTTGTTACCAACATCTGGTGAAAATTTCCTGTCATCAGCACCTTTAGAAATATATTTACTGAGAAAAATGGTAATGTGTTCAATACTTATTTTACCTGCTGTATGTATATATGTATATATAAATGTATACAAATTATAAATTGTGTCAGGACAATTTTTAATATAACTCCGATTGGATTCGTCTGAAAGAAGAAAGTCATATACAGCTAGGATGGCTTGAGGGTGAGTAAATAACTAATTTTCATTTTTGGGTGAACTATCCCTTTAAGAGCCTGATGAATTGTTAAGGAGTAAGAAATAATTGACTTCCCATGGTATGTTGAATTAGAACATTGTCAAACTACAGCCTATAAGTGCCTAAATAATATAAAATACACCCACACACACACATAGGATATATATACACACATATATACAGTTCACCCCCCCCATCAAGACTGCATTTATTTGATCAAAAATACAGAAAAAAAAGTAATATTGTGAAATATTATTACAATTTAAAATAGTGGTTTTCTATTTTTAGTATACTTTAAATACAATTTATTCCTGTGCTGCAAAGCTGAATTTTCAGCATCATTACTCCAGTCTCTAGTCACATGATCCTTGAAAATCATTCTAATTATGCTGATTTATTAACAATGTTTGAAACCGTTTTTTGCGGTTTAATATTTTTTTGGAACCTGAGATACTTTTTCAGGAACAGCATTTATTAAAAAATAGAAATCTTTTCTAACAATATAAGCCTTTACTATCATTTTTTATCTGTTTAACACATCCTTTCTGAATAAAAGTATTATTTCATCAAAACACATCAAAGCATTGTGTCTTGATCAACAGGGTAATGCAAATCACCTTAAAATGGCCCTAGGGGAAAATGTAGCTGTCAGGGGGCCGTCCTGTTGGCCAGTTCCTAGTTTCTAAAACTAACCCGGTGTGAAAGCCCCTATAGTCTGAATACCACACGTACCAGGCCACAGTTGATAGAGATGCCCTCTCTCGCTCTCTCTCCTGTGGCTCCTGTGCGCTTGAGCCGCTCTGATCCAGCCAGGTCCACAAAGTGAAACTTAGCAGTGAGCGTCTCATACTCGGGCTGAGAGATGGAGCCATCAGACACACCGTTCATCTCTCCGTTCACCTGGAAGAGTAAAAAACAACTGCAGCTTTAAGCCACTAACACAAGCATCTTAAATTACAAATGCAAAATGATGTGCACAACCTTCATCGTTCCTGCATTTTCAATGTGCACTGACATGTTCAGTGTTGATGTTTCTAATGCCAGTGGTTTTATATAATTACACTGTTTTGTACCGCAGCAGTCTGAGCTCTATGAATTTTAATATTTTAAAACTTGTGACCTGCTTAAACTTGTTAATGGCTTTATCCAGAATTTTAGGATTATAGCTCTCAACACGATGCATGCAGTTTTAATGAATATCACACGTGTTGTCAGATGTTGTTGGCATCACTGTGAGCATCTAAAGCGGCTCCTGACTGATGAGTTGATGTGCCGTACCTGTGGCTGCGGGCAGACTCTCATCTGGCAGAGGTGGATGGTGAAGATGGCATGAGAGCGGGAGCTCTGGGCGTTCATCTGCGTGCTGGCGGTGGTGCGGGAAAGAGCGCCCAGCTTCAGACACTGCAGCATCTGAGGAGAAAGCACACAGTACTGTTATTATACTCACTAAAGCTTTCTGTTGTCCTCAAGTCATCAAGTAATAAGAGCCATTTAAAACAAATAAACATGAAGTCAACAATAGAATTACATTCACAAAGCATTTAACTTTCATCATCTGTCACGTTTCTGAGTGAAAACAAATAATCAATGGGAAATAATGTAGGGTGGAACTGTGACAGTAGCTGTTGTCAAAACAATGTAGCTTCTCCAGCAACAAGCTACTTTTTTCAGTGTTAATATAACATTGCACTCTGCAAAAACTGCATGTTTTAATAATAATAAATTATTATTATTATTAACAACAACAACAACAACATTTACATATAATACAAAATAAAGAATTATTCATGTCATAATAATAATAATAATAATTATTATTATTATTATTATTATTATTAATATTATTAACAACAACATTTATATATAATACAGAAGAAATATATGTCATAATAATGATAATAATAATAATAATAATAATTAGTAGTAGTAGTAGTAGTAGTAGTAGTATTTAATACAATATACAAACTAATAATAATAATAATAATATCATCATCAACATTAATATATAATATAGAAGAGATATTCATATTATGTCATCATAATAATAAAGTATTGTTATTGTTATTATTGTTATTATTAGTATTATCATTATTATTCAATAAGTATAATTATAATAATTATTAATTAACACACTGAATTAACATACAAACTAATAATAATAATAATAATAATGATTATTATTATAATTATATTATGTTTAACGTTGCATATGATCAACAACAACATTTAATAAACTATTATTAGTAGTAGTAGTATTATTATTATTATTATCCACATTATAATTATAATAATAATAATAATAATAATATTATTATTATTATTATTATTATTGTTGTTGTTATTGTTATTAATACTATTTATATTATGTTTAATGTTGCATATGATCAACAACAACATTTAATATAATACTATTATTATTATTATTATTATTATTATTCCATGCACAGATACACATCTCTTTTTGTAGCAATAACAGTGTAGTGATATACAAAAAATATATAACATTAACATAAACGTACAATATATTATATTCATGCTGTGTTATAAATGCTGCTTTCTCTACTTTTACTGTTGGCTTAAATGTAATTAGCTCAACGGTAGTTAAAACTATTCTTATGAGTATCTTGTAGCAATGACCTTTTTATTAAATAATCATTTAATACAAAACACTATTTTTAGATGAATCATGCACAATAATACCAAGAGCATCTAAGCAATTAATGTCAATGTTTATGTCATTCTGACTTCAAATGACTCCAGTAAATAACCCAGGCAGATATCTGACCTCCTCCTCTGAGCTGACCAGTCGTGAGGTCACTCCTGTGGTGTAGATGCCTCCGCTCCCATCCTCATGGATCTTAATGTTGGACTTCCGGCCTCGAGCCTCAGGGTCACGTGTGCTGTCGAACAGGTCCAGGATCTCCTCGTTATAGAGCTGCAAGACAAATACGCACACTCAGTGACCTTCAGAGGGCAAAGGTCAAAGAGGCCAATAGGCCAGAGCCTTGCATGTTCGACCTCGGGAATCCCAGAGACCACACAAGCTGATGGACAAGCCAATGATAAATAATGGTAACATAACTCATGAGCAAAACTACAACTGAAGAGAAAATGAAAAAAGAAAAACAAGTGGACAGGGCTTTTCCCAGCTTCCCTCGCTTGAGGAAGTGGCACAGAGGGACTTGATAAAATCAATTTAGGGTTCAAAACAATAAATCAAACTGCTAACATAGAAAAACAATGCACAAAGGAGTTCTGGAAAGAACAAGACTAATGAAATAAGGGCACTTTAATGCCCTATTAAAGCCACCCCAAGGGACGGCGACTGTTCACAGCCACAGAACTTGAGACAAATCTGTGGAGTTATTCCCCACGGCGAGCCACGAATCTGCTGAACAAACAGCAGCCTGTGCCAGACAGCAAGCAGCACGGATCGTTAAAACGCCCCGTTACAGGTTTAAACTCATTACCTAGGCCGGGACTTTGCACGAGGAAGGGGCTAATCGGTTTACAGCTACACTGCTGTCTGCGCAGCCTGCCAGCCCAATACACACTGCAGAAAAAAAGTTTATGAAGTTGTAAATAAAACAATGTTTGGAGTAGGTTTGTAGTAAGGGTGCTCCGATCATGATTTTTGAGGCCGATCACCGATCGCCGATCACAGAAAGCAGTATCTGCCGATACAGATCACCGATACCGATCTTTTTAAAGGGGTCATATGATGCGATTTCAAGTTTTCCTTTCTCTTTGGAGTGTTACAAGCTGATTGTGCATAGATAAGATCCCTGAAGTTGCAAAGACTAAAGTCTCAAAACCAAAGAGATATTCTTTATCAAAGTTAAGACTCTGCCACGCCCCCCTAAAACGGCTCGTTCTAACACACCCCCACATATCTACCTCCCTATGTGGAAATATTTGCATAATGCCACCCAAATGT
>NW_015652298.1:791676-792146 GCF_001515625.1 Sinocyclocheilus rhinocerous | reverse complement strand
GAGCGCTGAATGGTTAAACACTGGCAAGAATTAAAAAGTAATGCCATTTATAAACTTTAGTGACGATGTAACACTGCCTCGATTGTGCAAGTGACAATTTTATAGACAGACGCGATGTGTGGTGATTTGAAGCCATTTGCGTATTTTGAGAGAGAAAGAGAGAGTGCGCGCGGTGATTCACTCACGCTGTTTGTGAAATTACGTCTCACACAAGGTTTTCAGATTACTTTGAAAGTAATTTAATGAAGAAATATGAAGGTGAGTAGTTCACCTTCAGCATTATAATTATTTCACCCGCACCGGACAGGGACAGGGACAGAGACTGAGACAAAGGTCAAAGAGGGCAAAGGTCAAAGAGGCCAAAAGGCCAGAGCCTTGCATGTTCGACCTCGGGAATCCCAGAGACCACATAGCATGTCGTGCCAAACCTCTCACGGCAGCGTCATCAGCTTGAGATCGTTTTTTTGAGA
>NW_015652298.1:781554-782911 GCF_001515625.1 Sinocyclocheilus rhinocerous | reverse complement strand
ACAGACGCGATGTGTGGTGATTTGAAGCCATTTGCGTATTTTGAGAGAGAAAGAGAGAGTGCGCGCGGTGATTCACTCACGCTGTTTGTGAAATTACGTCTCACACAAGGTTTTCAGATTACTTTGAAAGTAATTTAATGAAGAAATATGAAGGTGAGTAGTTCACCTTCAGCATTATAATTATTTCACCCGCACCGGACAGGGACAGGGACAGAGACTGAGACAAAGGTCAAAGAGGGCAAAGGTCAAAGAGGCCAAAAGGCCAGAGCCTTGCATGTTCGACCTCGGGAATCCCAGAGACCACATAGCATGTCGTGCCAAACCTCTCACGGCAGCGTCATCAGCTTGAGATCGTTTTTTTGAGATCGGCCTTTTAGAGACCGCCGATCAATCATCCCAATGTGATAATCGGCCGATAATGATCGGTAGCCGATCAATCGGAGCACCCCTAGCTTGTAGTAGTATTTCAGTCTTTCCTCTCAGAAACAAGTATAGAAGCTTATGTAATAAGGTAATTGCGACTTTTTATCTCACTTTTTTTTTTTAACTCAACTAGTAATTGCAACTAGTAATTTATTAATAAAGTTTTTTTGTGAGTTTATTACTCACAATTTAGACTTTTAATTACTATTCTGGAAAAACAAAAGAAGTCCAAGTCAAAGGATAGGAAGTAGGGGTGTGCCATATCAAACAATCCACAATAACACCGGTATACATTTTCACATGATAAAAAAAAGTGTCATATCGCGATGTCAATGAATAAGCAAAATGAATAAGGCCGAATAAGGAAAAAGACCAAATAAATTGCACCGAACAATGACGTGACGCGATCAAATAGAGGCGGCGCACTAATGCAGCAAACGTGACGGCAGTGCATTTAAAACTGTCCGAGAAAGACGAAAAAAACATTACAGGCACAGACAGCGAGACACGGTTTAGCACTGCATCTCATGTCTCCGATGAGAAGAGGAAGGGGTGGTTGTTGCTGGTTACTGTATGATGATTAAAATCGCGAAATGGTCTTAAACAAATAAATACACTGCAGAACGTTATGTTTTCTAATACACGCATGAATTTGCATGTGTCCAAACAGCGCTGCATTAGCCAGGGTTCAAAGTCCAAACCGCGAGGGAAATCAGCGCTGAAACCGTGTTACTCATCAGTTGCTCAGTAACAGTTTTATGAATTTTTACAAGGCATGTGACAATGTGATACGTGCATCTTCCCAAATTAGTAATGAGAATAATTTATAAATCTGCTGTGCGGTCAATAAAAAGAAGCACTGAGGACTTCCTGCAGGTTTCCATCAAAATAAAAGCTCCATCAACATTCATAAATGTTAGTATTGTAATTTTAC
>NW_015652298.1:781012-781309 GCF_001515625.1 Sinocyclocheilus rhinocerous | reverse complement strand
AATTACTTTTTTAAAGTAACTTGCCCAACACTGGTCACTACTATTGCACTATAATGCTGCTTCTGCCACCTTATGACAATAGATTTACACTTGAAATTAGGTAGTCTGTCATCAATGACTGTAGCTCATTGGAAAAGGATGGAAAATGCCCTTCACTGTGTTTGCACTAATAAATGCTGCTGCCTCCCAGTTGCAATCACCAATAAAATGTTGTTCCATATTTTTTTCTATATCGTCATAAATATTAGTGCTGTGTTCGATACGACGATGTATCGTCACAGAGATTTGACGATACGA
>NW_015652298.1:771709-780232 GCF_001515625.1 Sinocyclocheilus rhinocerous | reverse complement strand
TGCAATAGTTACTTTCCCTGGTAATTGGTTACTTTTATAATGATGTAACTCCGTTACTATTTGTGTGAAGTAACTAGTAACTTTTCTTAGCATTTAGATCTGGCTATATTGTATTTGCAGTGTTGTCTAGCATATACATCAGTGCTGCAGTGACTCGTGCACACATTCAGGCGTTCAGAGCGAATAAGAGACTGAAATACTGGTGGGTTTTGTTCTATTAAGAAATGTAAATATTGGTTGGTTTTGTTCTCTTAAGAAATTTAAATTTTGGTTGGTTTTGTTCTCTTGTGAAGCTGTGGCTTTAATTCCTTTAGAAACAACGATGTTACCAGCTCCTTGTTGAGAAAGATAATGTAGCTCTTGAGCGATTAAGCTATTTAGTTGATCAAATTGCGGGGCGGCGCTAAAAAGTTTGCTCCTGAGTGCGGCCGCAACATGATCTGTGTGAGTGACTGAGCGTGTGTGTGCGTGAGATACAGTGAAGACAGCGCATTAGTTTAGAACTCTTCGAATTTTCACAGTCCTGTATCGTGATATGTATCGTACCGTGGTATCTGTATCGTGATACGTATCGTATCGTGACTTTGCTGGTGATACACAGCCCTAATAAATATCATTAATCGCAAATATTCTTGAAATATTGTGATATAATTTTTAGGCTATATCACCCACCCTTAATCGGAAGTCGCAATTTACCTTTTTTATTTTAACTAACGCATTGATTTAAATGTGAATTGTTTTGTAATTATTTGTGAAATTTACTAGCAAAATTGATAAAAAAAACTGTTTGACAATTGTTTCCAAGTAAATCCTACACAATTTTTTTTTTCAATGCAATTCAACTATAATCATGGCAACCCATAAAAATAAAAGTTCGGTTTAACTTGAAATTGTGACAGAAATATAGGCCTATTCGTTTTTTACAGTTGAATATACATCTCAACGTACTAATAATACAAATTATAAAATTATTACAACACTATTTTAAGAAATAATCACACAATTGTTCTTTAATTTCAAAACCTCTGTTACACTTGTACAGCACTTTGTTTGCCAAAAAATGTAAGGTTTTGTTTCATTTTCACTTGATTAAAAGCTTATTTTTTCATTACAATATATATATTATATTTATGAAAAAAAAAATCATGGGGCCTTATTGTTGTAAAAAATGTAATACATTATTAAGTCGTTTTTATAAATTCAATTGATTAGACATGCTTTTTTATTATTACAATTTAATTGAACCATCACGGAATTCAGAAAAATTAAAACATAAAACACAGAATTTGGTAAAAAAATAAAACAGAATTTGAGAAAAAAAACAATTAGCATTAAATAACAATTAGAGTCCTAAAAGTATTGTTTTTGTTAAACTTTTAAAAAATTGTATACGCTTCATGATTTAAATTAATTAAACATGCTTTTTGATTACTATAATGTAGTTTAACCATTAAAAGAATGTAGAAAAATTCAGACGGGGAAAAAAAAACAGAATCCAGAAAAAATTAATTGGAAAAAAACTGCTTTTAGAGAAAAACAAAACCCAATTTGGGAAAAAACGAAACTGATTTCATAGGGCTCTATAAATGGCAGCAAAACTACCAAAAAAAAAAAAAAGTTCTATATTTGATGAAGTCTCACCTCCAGGAACTGGGCGCTGACTTTGAATTCTGGCAGGGGCATGCCGGCGCTCTGTGCCTCTAGTCTGCGTTTCTGGATGCCCTGGAAGAGATGTTGCACGGCCCGTGGGATGATGCCCTGCTCTTCCTCCGACATGGTTACATCAAAGCCAGTGCCCATGGTGTAGGTCTTTCCTGAACCGGTCTGCAACAAACATTAAAAACATGCACAAAACCCATTACAGTGCACAATGAAGAATTAAAATGAATACAATGCTAACATTCAATATACAATCATACACAAAAACACACAAGTGAAATTTCACACAATGAAATGCATTTTTTAAATGCTGTGATTGGCTAAAATCTTTGCATATGAAATGAGTCATACATGTGGAACTCTGTTAAAAACTGTTACTCTTTTTACTATAACAGCTGCTAAGATTAACTAATCGGGATCAAATCCCACTGTATCAAAGGTTTCACTGCAGCTAAACACAGTCATGTCTACTAAACACATGATGCAAGGATCTCCTTATTGCAATGTGATTTCTATGATACTTTCATTATAACTAACACAGTGAAAACATCATCATATAAATAAGTGGCTCGCTGAGAAGTGTAAACTGTGTCAATGATGATAACGGTGAGTTTTGGTGTAAATGCAGAAAACAAATGACCGCTATCATCATTGACACAAACCCATCTGCCATTTCTGGTTCACAATCAGTGTAAACGTCATTTTATCAGTTGTCCAAGTGTAGACAAGCGTGGTAGATCTTACTTGTCCGTAAGCGAAGACGGTTGCGTTGTATCCCTCGAAGCAGCCTTCAACCAGCTTGTGAACACAGGCGCTGTAGATCTGATGTTGCTGAGCGTCCAAGTCAAACACAAAGTCATACGTAAAGGCCTTGTCTTTACCCAAGAGCACCTGGGGCTCCCCGGGAGTAACGGAGGTGCAGATGTGACATCCCTCAATCTTTTCCTTTGCCATCTGCGGCCGGATCCTGATGAAAAGAACAAAAGATAAAAAAAACTTGACAACACATTAACAAAGGCAAAGAATCATGGACAAATGCTGCATTCAAGTCATGTTTGACAATCTGCTCTGCCACAGAATCTACTAAATTCAAAGAAATGAATGGTTCAATGTTTAAAAAGTTGACTGGACAGCTAGCCAACTCTTAAGTCTAATAAAACAGGATTTTAAGTTTTATCTGAAATGACGACATTATCAAGAGGGAGAAAAAAATAAAAGAAATATGAATAGACAGATAAAGACAGAAATACATAAAGTAGCTACCAGACTATCCTAGACAGCTCTCATTTTTCCCCATGTAATTAAGAGCTTTCATTACATTTTGTTTAAAAAATAATAATCTACTAGCAGGGAACTCTAAATCTTCTTTTTTGTTTGTTTGTTTGTTAAATTTAGAGATAACCCTTGTATTATATGAAGGTTTTTTATTAATAGATTTTATTGTTTTACTCTTGTCCTGAACAGAGACTTTCAATCTTATACTAGGAAAATCCATTAAAAAATAAATACATGCTTAAAAGTATCATAATTTAAACAAAGAATGACCAAGCAAAACATTAAAATATATTTTAAATTGATTTTTACTTTAAAGTGAAATCTACTTAAATTGTTAAAAAATACAACTGTCCAACAGTTGTGGCATAATTTTCACCACACAGAGCAGTTTTACTTCTAATATATTTTATCAAAATTAAATGTACCAAGTGTTTTTAAGGACATTATCATTGAAGAGCATGCATGAGATGGAATATGCAAGACATAATAGAAATTAAAGCAAGAATCACTATTTTTACTGTGTGCATCATTTTATAAAGTCATGAATTTATGTGAAAATCGAAATTGTGTAATTTGTGAAATGTAGGATACATAAAAGCTATGAAATTTAGTAGTCAGGCAAAGGAGTCATTTCCATCACAGAATTTGAGATGTGCTGGAAATGAAACTGCACTCTTTAAAAAGGTGCTTAAAAGGTTCTTCACAGCGATGCCATAGAAGAACCATTTTTGGTTCCACAAAGAACCATTCAGTCAAAGGTTCTTTAAAGGTGACATATCATGAAAATCTGAATTTCCAGGTTTGAAGTGCTATAATCAGGTTCCCGGTGCATCTACGAACCAAGGAAATATATCAGAAGTTTAAACTCATATGGTTTAAAACGCATGATTTCATAAATGATAAACATGATAATCAGAACCAAAACAGATGTTTTTTAGCCGCTACGAGCTGTAATGGTGCAGCTCTATTCTGGAAAAGGGGGCGGGGAGCAGCCGCTCATTTGCATTTAAAGAGACAGGCACGAAAAACAGTATGTTTCTGCATCCACTCAAAATAGGCATTTTCAAAATGATATAATGAATGACCTGTGGGGTATTTTGAGCTAAAACTTTACAGACACAGTCTGGGGACACCAGAGATTTATATTACATATTGTAAAAAGGGGCATAATATGTCTCCTTTAAAGAACCATCTCTTTCTTGCCTTTTTATAATCTGAAGAACCTTCTTTCGCCACAAAGAACCTTTTGTGAAAGAGAAATGTTAAAGGTTCTTTATGGAACCATGTAGACAAAAAGGTTCTTCTATGGCATCGTGAAGCACCTTTTTTTTTTTTTTTAAGAGTGTGGTGCATTTTTGCATTACAAAAAACAGACATCTTTTGTGATGTATGTGCAAACACATTGTTAGTGGACACATTTAATAAGCTAGTGAGAGTGTGTGAATACTGTGTTTTCAGACCACAATGGCAATACAGCATTAGATGCCCAAGAAACACCCAATTTCAGTAATTCTGAAATGACATGAATGTGTTGACCACATTAGTACACCGTAAGGGGCCGTTCACACAGAACGAATTTTTCTATTCCAATACGCTATTTTTCCATTGTTTTTCTATGTAAATGCACTAGACGGATGTGTATGACAATTGCGCCTGCATCTCATGTCTTTAAGATGCCATGTCACATTGAAAGAATTTCAACTTTTACTGTAAACAAAGCTTGTAACGCTTGCCCGCCTCCGGAGTCTTCTGATTGGCCCACTATTTTGGAACTGACATCGATAAGTGGTGCGTGTAAAAAGTGTAAATAAGTCAGAATGCATGAAATAGCATTTGACCTCCTGTGTTTGCGTGCAAGTTGTCATGGCAACAGTTTTATTTGACAACAACATGGAGGAGGAGCACAGCATCTCATGTTTTTAGATGCAAAGTTGCGTTCTGTGTGAACGACCCCCGAGAACCATCAATTTTCTATTAGGGTGAAGGAACAGGTTAAAGCACTTTCATTAACGGACAAGTAAATACATGTCACGTTAACATCAAGGTTAATTAAATCTCCAGGCTAAAAACCCACTAATTTATTAAACAATAAATTGAATCAAGTTAATGGGCTTTTGCCTGAGGCATTTCTGATGGGCTGATACTCATTCATCTCTACTACAGATACTTCTTACTAATACATTGGTCTCAACTGACAAAGTGAACTGGTCAGCTGACATGATCTTCAACAAATTAACAAGACTGACCTCAGAGATCATGGGGAACAATCTGCCCTTTTTATTATCAACGTGCCGCTTGTGTGCATCTTTTTTTAAACATTTTAATGGTTACCTTTAATGGTTTGTTATTTTCATTACAAGGTGAAACTAGACCATAGCAATCAACAGCAATGCATCTGAAACATTTTATGGCCCAGAAATGGCTGAAATGTGAGGTTTACCATTTTATGAAACTTTTTCAAAGCTTTATTTGAACACTTCGTACATGCTCTTAGATAAACTGTTGTCAGTCATGTTGTCATTTAAAATCCAGACATCACTGGTAATGCTATTGTTTTAGTGTTTATGCAACAAAAAGTAATTTGATTTATTGTTTGTTGATTTTAAATACAAGACTTGGTGAAACGATTTATGTGTCAGAACTTTTTTAACATTTCCAGCATATTTTAACAATAGCGTGATAATACTGATAACCATGATCATTTTGGTCACTATAATCGTGATAAGAAATTTTCATACCATTACATCCCTAATATAAGATAGATAGATATATATATATGACTTTTTTGGACATATTTAACAAATTTCTGGGGACATTTTTACATAGCCAACTACAAACACAAACACCACAAACTCTAAAGAAGGTCCTTGTGTTACGAGATCAGCAAAACATGAAACACACCACAAACCCAGTGTAAGTAGCAGACACGTCCCAGCATATGTTAGTCACATTTGAACCCTGATTCTGGGTGTTACATTGATCATTAGCATCTACAGCTGTGCCTCTTGTTTTAACCAGCCGAATGTGGCAGGAAATGAGAGAGAACCATGAATAATCAATTAACAAGAGCACATATGCACAGAACGCAGGCTCAATCCCTTCTGCTTCACACACACACACACACACATCTATCCGAATCTACCCATCCTCCTCTCTCTCTCTCTCTGGCCTCAGCTGGGCTTTAGCCTCTCTTTTATCCCGTTCCACAGTCAGGGGAACCATAATCTATAGCGCATTGATCAGGATGACAAACACAACACATGAGGCGCTCCCCTGAGAGGATCACACACTAAAAATAACCCCACGCTGGAGGATTACACATCCCATCGGCCCGCACCGCATCCTTACCTGATCCTAGACCAGCTTACGCCACTGAAGTCCTCCAAACTGTTTTCAGATCAGTGTGCGTCGAAGGCACATCCTTATTGCCTTGATCTGTTTATCCTAAAGAGCTGTGCAATTTGTAATTTCCTGTGAGATAAAACACTAAACGTCTTGAGGAGATTATTAACGCTTTGCTAAATAATTATGCTGATGTTCCACAGAACAAAGACATTTCATTCCCACAGGGCCTGGAGATTTAATAGGGTTGGTTTCTCTAAATAAGGACTGCTAATGCTATCAGTGTCATTATCAATTTTTAATTACGCAAAAAGAGTAACCCCAAACACAAAAATAACATCTTTAGATGAGTCGGAGACAAAATCCCACAAAAAAAATACTCGAGTACATCCTCAAATAGCGACCTCTATTTCACACGCCAATGTGTCAAGGCAATTCAGAATTTGATTCAAGCGTCTCTGCGGCTCTAAATTAGATTCATAAACAAAAAAACATCAGATGTTGGGCTACCCATTTTAATATCTGCAGTGATCCATCATTTGTGCCTGACAGTTATGACACCCACACATGACAAACGCTCCTCACACATGACGCATCTGTCCGCCTGCTGCCTCTGTGTGTCTGTGTGTGTGTGTGTGTGTGTGTTTGTTTGTTTATGTGTACGAAAAAACTAAAGGAAGTGTGTCATCAGTCTGCTCTGACTGCACTTCCTGGTCTGCAGAAGGGAAGTTCTCACCACATCCTTCAGTTAGTGCAGTCTTAAATCAGTGTGAAGCCACAATAACCACAAAGAGTCATTTTCCCGCTTTAAAACCTTCAAAAATAACTTCTGTGTGTTTAAAGTAGCTTTCTCACAAAATGTGGCATTTTAGCGCTACTATAGTTTACTCTAGTTACAAGACTCGCAGCATCAGAGGTGTATCGTCCAAGTATTGATGGATTTACAATGGGACATTTTTGATGGAGCAAAACAGAACACCGGAATAAATATAAATATAAACATAAATATATATGTAATATTAAAATTGGTTTGATGATCTGAATCTTTTAAGTGTGACAAATATGCAAAAAATTAAAAAGGGGGGGCAAAAACCTTTTCACGGCACTGTATATATATATATAAAAACTCACCATTTCAAAAGTATAGCCGTAAGACATGAAACTCTATATGAGTCTATTGTTGTAACATTGCCTTCAAGTCTTAGTCTATGCAAAGTTATTTCTAATCATTCATCTCCTGCCATAATTATGCAAAGCAAGAAAAACATGTAACTTTCAAACAGTATAAAATATCAGGAAGGGACGTAAAATGTAACAAAGTTTGGTTTACTTGGAGAAAACCTGCATATACAGTGTGTCAATATGGGGTGCTGTGTGTACATTAATGAGGAAAAAAAATTAACTTAAATGATTTGAGCAAATGGCTGCAATATAACAAAGAGTGAAAAATTTAAGGGGGTCTGAATACTTTCCGTACCCACTGTAAATTACATACCCATTTACACTACTGGTCAAGCTTTTGGGGTCGGTAAGACTTTTTAATGTTTTTGGAAGAAGTTTTCACCAAGGTGGCATTTATGTGATAAAAAAAAATATAAAAAAAACGTAATATTGTGAAATATTATTTAAGTGTGTGTGTGTGTGTGTATATATATATATATATACACACAAACAAACACACACACTACTCAAAACCTTTCATCAATGTTGTCCTAAAACCAAATTGCGTTCTTGACAACTTTGCTGAACTTGTGTGTGTGTAGGCTTTCGTAACATTATTTTGTAACATTTTTCGGTCTTTACTGTCCATTTTTTAATAAATTAAATGAATCCATGCTGAAGAAAAAGTACTAATTTGCTGCTCTTTTTTCTGCTTATGTACCAAGCTTTGGCAATATTGTATTACTTGAGTCATATTTTGAATTTGAATATATCTTACTGACTACAAACTTGAATAGTAAAAAATTGGTATTGGTAAAGAATTTATTATATTCTTTCACCTAGAACAACAGTCCTACCATAAAAAGGGTATTTAGAAACTTTACAGCTAAAATAACACTTCAATTAAATGTAAAAATAAAAGTTAAAAAAAATACATAAATATGAAAATGTATGATAAATAAATACAGCATGCTCTCAGTCTAGATTTGTATTTAACTGTATACATTTTTCATATTTGTATATTTTGTTACATTTATTATGTCTTAATTAAAATAATAAATCAATCAATAAATACATATATATATA
>NW_015652298.1:734526-771593 GCF_001515625.1 Sinocyclocheilus rhinocerous | reverse complement strand
AAAAAATTTAAACTTTCTCACTACAATACAAGCTTTTCTCTGAGCTGTGCTGATGCCCATGGAGTACTAACCTTGGCACACACATCCATGCGTTTTTGTTTTCTTGAGAGACTGCTTTTAAAGAAGTGCTCCTGTGTGTGTTCAACCGGTGAGTGAGACGAATACAAAACGTCTCTGTTGGAGACAGACACAAAGCCATGCAGTAGACAAGCGGTCACTCAACTCCTTCAGATTATGGTTTGTTTGGGGAAGAACCTTGCATGAGATTCATAAACGGGTGCGGGCAATCACGTATGTGATCTGGCTGTGAAAGGGTCCATCACGAGAGGAAATGGAGGTCTGTTTCCTGCACTGCTGCCCCTCCCTTATGACCCACTGATCTGTTTTTCCAGGCGCTGGTCAGAGAGAGTGAAAGATGGGAGGAAGAGTTCGCTTTGGGTTTGGAGGGGGAGGTGATGATGTTAAAACAATCGTGCTTTACTTCCATTTTACTCTCTTCATAACTCATAAACGTAAGGCCTTTTAGTGCCGCATAAACTTGAAAGACTTGGTTGTAAGAGTTTATTGCCAGTCGAACGGCTCTTGGCTTGTGTCCTTTGGACCAGGGCCCAGATGAGATTCTCCATACATAACTTTAATTGGCGATATGCAACTGCCCTTTTGTGTGGGCGATTTTGCATTATAGTAGAAGATATCGGACCGAATATTTCCATAAAACTGAGAGTAAGTCAAGTTTAAACACCGTTTTTTGATAAAGAGACCTCACCAGAGTCATCTTTGACTGGGGCGATACAGTTCTGACAGGATTAGACAGAAGTGCATGTGTCCGTGTGTGCGCTCATGTGGCACTCTGTCCTCTCATGTGATTGGATGGCCATCCTTGCATTTTTCTGTCTTTCAGATCCTGTTTTCATCACACATATGGCTGGTTGATCGTACCCTCGCGCTCTTCAATTTCCTGAAAACAAAGTCCAGGAATGTTGGGTGGGTGGTATGTTTATCTTGGCCTTGCAGTTAAGTGCATCTACCTTAACGTGATATGGAAGCTTTCACCCAAAAATGAAAACGCTGTCATCATTCCAAACCTGTATGACTTTCTCTTTTCTGCACACTAAAGTAGGGTTGTGACGGTGAGGAAATTTTCCCACCAGTTAATCGACGTGTGACAACACCGGTAATACTGGTATCACCGCGGGGGCATTCC
Source organism: Sinocyclocheilus rhinocerous (assembly GCF_001515625.1). Taxonomy (NCBI): domain Eukaryota; kingdom Metazoa; phylum Chordata; class Actinopteri; order Cypriniformes; family Cyprinidae; genus Sinocyclocheilus; species Sinocyclocheilus rhinocerous. The sequence continues at coordinate 770,389 of NW_015652298.1, read as the reverse complement.
CTCTTTTCCTTGCTTTCCTTCGGTTTTAAATAGCTTATAAAAGCAGCGTGCGCATTTTACTTTCACTTTCAAATAGCGGCAATTCGGAGTAAAACAATTGTTCGTTTTTAGTTCGTTTGAATTTTCCCCCTTTTTTTTGCTTGCTTTCCTTCGCTTTCAAATAGCTTAAAAGCGCCGTGCGCATTTTACTTTCACTTTCCAATTAGCGGCAGTTCGGCGTTAATTGCTTGAATGCAACAACAAAATACACCGTCAAGCTCACTTTAGCGTATATATAAAACATAGAACTTCTATTAACAAAACAAATAAAAATACGCCATGCTAGGGCAGGTGTGTGTGTGAGAATGGTTACATTTAATCCTAACACTTCAATAGAAATTGTGAAAAAAGAGCATGTATTTTCATGTGTTTTTGTTAATTTCATTTTATATATAAAACGTGTCAAATTAAATTAAATTAAATTTAAATTAAACAAATTTAAAATTCATACAAATTATCAAATTATACAAAAATACAATTATACAAATAAAAGAATTCATTATAATGCTTTGCCTAAATAGCGGCAATTCGGCGTAAAGCAATTGTTCGTTTTTAGTTCGTTTGAATTTTCCCCCTTTTTTTTGCTTGCTTTCCTTCGCTTTCAAATAGCTTAAAAGCGCCGTGCGCATTTTACTTTCACTTTCCAATTAGCGGCAGTTCGGCGTTAATTGCTTGAATGCAACAACAAAATACACCGTCAAGCTCACTTTAGCGTATATATAAAACATAGAACTTCTATTAACAAAACAAATAAAAATACGCCATGCTAGGGCAGGTGTGTGTGTGAGCATGGTTACATTTAATCCTAACACTTCAATAGAAATTGTGAAAAAAGAGCATGTATTTTCATATGTGTTTTTGTTAATTTCATTTTATATATAAAACGTGTCAAATTAAATTAAATTAAATTTAAATTAAACAAATTTAAAATTCATACAAATTATCAAATTATACAAAAATACAATTATACAAATAAAAGAATTCATTATAATGCTTTGCCTTATATAAGACCTTATAGAAAGATCCCAACCCTATTCACCATCTGCAGTGGTGTATCTCTCACACACACTGAACACAAGCTAAAAAAGGTGATGACATCAGTATAAACCCTGCAGTTTGGCCGCCTTTTACTGTCAAATTCATCATTCAACAGTTCCAAGTCTCCTAAAAACAAACGCTTTAGTCTTTTGATTGTGGCATTGACTGAACTCCAGCGGCGCACAGAAGTCGTCTGGCTGATAAGATTAACTGCATCCACTCCATTGAAGAGTCTAGTGGAAAAAACACCAGAGGACCAATCAAACCAATAATAGGCTTTAAGCTTTTATCTCCTTTTCAGCGCCTGTGTGATGGGAATGGGATAGAGAGAACACTGCACTCACAATCTTCAGCTTGTATGTGCGAAAATCCAAGCGACCCATCCAGGATTTCCTTCGACAGATCTGACTGCCGGCAAAACATTTCTGAATAAACAGAAGTTTTCATATTCAAAACACCCCAGATCAGGATCATATTCATATATGCTACGTGTTCTCTCACATTTTGAATGTGTTAATGTTATGATTACGGCAAGAGCAGGAAAAGATTGGCTCAGGAAGGGCTTTGGAGATCTGCGCCGAACTCCCATCCGGAGCAGAACTGCCTGTCCGCACTTTTCTCAGCGAGTATCTCTCTAAACCATCAGCCCATTTGCCTGGGGATTGGAATGATTTGCATGAAACCCTCAGAAGCGTAGACATATAGAAAGCTCATTTCCCATGCGGTTTTCTTTCGACTTACTAATTTAAATAAAAATGTTATTCAAATAGCATCTACCATGGACAAAACACTAACAACTACCACCATTAAAAAGCTACACACACTTTTTTGCTGAGGTCCAATTTCAATTAATTTTGAAATTTGCTAAATACATAAATATCTTTATTTATTTTAAGTTTTAATGTAATGTAGTCAGTTTTAATTTTAGTTGTTTTGTTTTGTGGGTTTTTTTCCATTTGTTTTATTAATTTATTACTTCAAATTAACCTAAATTCAGTTTCTAATTTTCATTAATGTAACATTTAGATTTTATTTTGGCTTTATTTCTATTACGCAAAACAATTTTTTAGTTTTAGTCCGTTAACAATAACACTGAAGTTTAAATGAATGAATCTGATGTCAAAAAGTTTCAGAACAAGCCATCCTTGCAGTTTTATTTCAATAAATGCTCTTTTTGGACTGAGGAGGACGTTTTGAGTGCTAAAAGCCACATAATACATCAAGCTCTTTTCAAGCAAAATTAGATGAAGGAAAATTAGATTTCTCATTACATGCCCCTTTAAGTATATTAACAGATGAATACAGACTGTAGTTCGACCTCAAACACACACACACACACAGTTTAATGTACTGACCACAGCGTAACAAACACACACACACAGACTGGGAAACTTGTGAGGCATCAGGAACATGTCAGCAGAATTTACAAGTTGATCAATCCTGGGGACTCTATGAGCCAGACGCACGAACACAACAGTTAAAGGACACTAATTCTTGGCTCCATCACATAAATGACTTCACAGATCAGTGTTTCATCCTAAAGGCTTCATCACTGCTCAGACAGGCACATAGCAGGCCGGATTCGAACCTACATTTCCCAGATGAGTGACACAGCACTATGTTTTTTTGTTTTTTTTTTGGCTTTATTCGTATAGGACAGTGTAGAAGTGACAGGAAGCAAAGTGGGAGAGAGAGAGAGAGGGGGTGGGATCGGGAAAGGTCCTTGAGCCGGGATTCGAACTCAGGGACGCCCGTAGCGCAACGGTGCTATATGTATGTGCACTGCCTGGTCTGAATTTCTTTCTTCTTTTGAACACAAAGAAGATATTTAGAAGAATGTTGCTGGTAGCCATTGACTTCCATAGTAATTCTTCCATAAAGTACTCTGGAAGTCAATGGCTACCAGCAACTGGTTACCAACATTCTCCAACATATCTTCTTATGTGTTCAAAAGAAAACAGAAGCTCATACGGGTTCGGAACAACATGATGATGAGTAAATGAGTCGACAGAATTTGGAATTATTAGAATGAATTTTAGGAACTTCACTGTTTTAAGCTTTTGAGAAAAGCTTCTTGAAGGGTTAGTTCACCTAAAAATGAAAATTCTGTCAAATTACTTACCCTCATGTTGTTCTAAACCCGTAAAACCTTCGTTCATTTTCTGAAAACAAATTAAGATACTTTTGATGAAATCCGAGAGCTTTCAGACCCTCCATAGACCGCAACGCAACTACCACATTCAAGGCCCAGAAAGGTAGTAAGGATATCGTTAAAACAGTCCATGTGACATCAGTGGTTCAACCTTAATTTTATGAAGCTACGAAAATACTTTGTGTGCATAAAAAAAAATAAAGACAGAACCATGATGCATTAATCTTTTTATTTTATTTTATTTTTTTACAAATTTTGTGTTTTACGTTTTATTATTTTATTTAATATTTTAATATTTCTTAGATTTCATTTGTAATGGTTTGATTCAATTTTGCTAATAAAAATGATGTCTTATCAATTGAAAAATAGGAAATTATAGGTAAAAAATAAAAATAAAAAATAACATACGAGCTGTAAAATTCTTTTAATTTGTGCTTACATAAATGGGCAACAATTCAAATGAAATGTAAAGAAATTTCTCAAATGAAAAGAACCACGATTAATAATCGTGACCATAATTTTTGATGATCAGTTTAAACATTATTGTGCAGCCCTAAGTTAACCTACAGCCCCAACTAACATGATGTTTCCATCTCCTCTGGAGACCATCAGATGAGTATGACCTCTGTTGACCCCCAGGACCTGAAAGAGACATGGGTTTGTGCATCCTCAAGACCTCAGAGCTAGTTAAGAGCCCCAGTTTCACACGCTGCGTATGTAAGTTTCGGGGTATGAGTGTGTGTGACCTCTAGTCGCCCTGAGGGCCCCTTTTTGAGTCTCTCCAGATGTCAGATGTCCTTCCCAGCCCCACAGTCCGGTTTTCCCACCTCCACCCACACAAAACGGTTTCCACCAACCTTCTCCTCTCTTTTCATCCTCCTACTACAGATTTCTTCAGCTCCTCAATCTCTCATGTCCTCTAAACTGTCCTCTACTCCATCTCTGCCTCTATCCTAAACTCAATCCTCCAAAATTATTCTCATATCCTCTCTCTCTCTCTCCCGAGTCACGCATTCATCCTCCAGATCCAGGCATATGATGCAAATGTGTTCTAGAGATTAGGATTAGCCTGTCATGCGCATAAACACACAAAAACACACACACACACCTGGTGATGAGTGTAAACAGCTGCTGCCAAAAGCCCATGTGCCTTGATTATATCTGCACAAAACACACACACACATCTGCAGCGTTTCATCTCACTTGAAGTAAAATACGGTAGTTTTCGGCATTGCAATGAAGAATTCATAAGAATGTAAACAGTAAAGCACGTCAGCCTTTGCGTGTATATGAGAAATAGAGATAAAAAGAATGACTAAGTGTGTTTGTGGTGTTCTTGGACCTCTCAAGGAAGAGGAGGATGTCTGGAGCTTCACCTCAAACACACACCAGCACCTCCTTCTTGCCCTTTAGAAAAGAGGTTATCAGACCACTGGATTTTACCAAACGGAAAACTCACCCCAGCTCCTGCTTGTCTTAAACCACGCTGGAGAGACTCTAATCCATATACCTCACGAAAACAGTGGTAATGTGTTACATAATCATGTCATGTTCATATTCCAGTGTTTCTATAAGCAAGATAATAGGCAAGTGAATGAGTCAAGAGAAGAAAAAATAAAAATACCACTGAAAAACGTACTACAATTTGGCATGGGACTCATTCAGCACCGTTTAAAATTCTATGACTATTTGAAAAAAAATATTAGTTTGCCAAATCACTGGGTGCAAACAAAGTCAAGTGGTGCAACTAACTTGCAATAACTAGAGATGCACCGATCGATCGGCCAGGGATCGGAATCGGACGATTTTCCTCATGATCGGCCGGTCAGTCTCACTTCTTTCCGATTTCGAGCCGATCCGTTTTGTTACCAGCGGCACAGGCAATAACGTCAGCCGCGCATTCTCGCTGTCTTCTCTCCAACGTCCCCTTCTCTCTCACACACGTCTCATTCGCTCCGGTTAAATAGTGCTTGTATTGTGCATTATTTTAGTCATTCCCGCAGGTTTCGCGCTTATATCAAACGCGCGCGCTGCACCACTGATCTATATTAGTGGAGCGCACAATCCGCGCTCAGTCTCAAACAGCTTGTGAGCCACAAATACCAAAATGAGTGGCTAACTGCACTAAAACGTTGAAATACATAAATTATGGCGAGTATCCAGTTAAACACAGTCAGTTTTGGAACGTTAAATAGTTGAGAAAGAGAACGCATGTTGTGTAACAGTATATTGGGTCCGTGGATAAACTCTTAAAGAGACCGCAGTCCAATATTCCTGCTGCTGTCTGTCATGTTAATCAAAGAACAAAAGACAAAGAAAATAATTTTCTGCTCTCGACTGAATACGTTTTATAACTTTAATGGTAACCATTAATCCATATTTAAATTTTTACAATGCTGTCAATTATAGTTCTTAGAAAGAAAATCGGAATCGGCAAAAATCGGTATCGGCAGATCACACTAACAAAAAATTGGAAATCGGAATCGGCCAAGAAAATTGCAATCGGTGCATCTCTAGCAATAACATCAAGTGTTAAAATAAATGGACCCCCATATAAATTGAATTAATAAATGTATGATAAAATATTTATACATTTAGTTTGAAAATAATGACAAATGTGTACACTCAATATATTCACGGTTTAAAAAAAAATGTTTTACTTGGTTACACCACGTGACATTTTTAAACTCATTAAATATAACCACATGAAAGCAACATGAATACCAAGTGACCTTAGCAACTGCAAAGTAACACCTTGGCAAGCAGCCACAACACCCTTTCACTTAAACGCAATGAAATTCATTTCTTTGGTAATCGACAACAAGCAACAAACTTGTCCATAGACAATACGCTGAAAATAACGATAGACATACATAAAATGTATTTATAACATCTTCTGTTTTGAAAAATATATATAAATTTAGAAGCTTTTGAAAGTCATTTGTCAGTTGTGTTTATCTCAGGTAATGAATAGAAAGCGGACGTCTATTCCGTCACTGCACTTCCTGTCTTCTGTGTTTAGAGTCACCAAGGTGGCTCTGTTTTGACTGCCACTCTGGTGCCTGTGCAGAGAACAGTGCGAGCATGTGATTGTAAAACATGTGAGTCATGTGTGTGAACCGGATACAGCAGCACTGAGGTGACACCGCATTGATAATTGTCTTTGAAGTCAGAGAATGAGGGGAACTGTTGTTCAGTTCATTAAAGGGCGGTTAAGGAGGGACTGAACTGTCCTGATGGGAATGAGTCCATTCAGAGCCAGAGTAACCAGATATTCAGAGCTTTGAATCCTGAAAATAATGTACTAAAAAGGCAACAACAAAGACTTTAAATGGCTTCACTGTGAATTTCCATGGGAGCTGGAGGACAGAATGACTGATACTAGTATCAATTCAAGTTATGTAAAAAAAAAAAGACATTAAGAGTAATGGTTAATAGTGCTCAGTTTCATTATATCACACTGGACAAATAAGTCAAGTTGAGTGCATTTATTAGTGGGCACAGTACACTAACTTTTAAAAGAGATTTGCTCTTCGGCTCACCAAGGCTGTATTTATTGGAACAAAAATACAGTTCAAAATATTCATATTGTGAAATATTTTTACAATATTCAAGAACTGTCCCTAGCTCAAATTTCTGATTTTGTTAATATTCTTTCTGGTCAATGAAACATATAAGTGAAGAAGAAAGCCAAAATATTAAATGTCATTATCATATATTTACTGAGTAATCCACTATTTTGTAGAGGGGGGTCAAAATGACAATTTTCACCTGAGATTCAGAGCCAAATTGCAGGGGGGTAAAACAGATTTTTAGAAAGATGGCAGCATCGTTATATTGTTTTTACACAGAGATTGGTAGGTTTATTAGTAAAATCTGTTGACTTTAGCAATCTTTGTTACATTATGTGCCAATGGTGACCATTTAAAATGGGGAAAAGCACTTTTTGCAAAGTGACCCACAATTGTTTTTTTAGCACCGTGTACATGTGTACATTACAATTTAACCATTTGTTTCGCCATTTTTAGATCCCAGTATCTCTTGAACTGAACCATACAGAGCCTTAAAAATTAAGACACCAAAAGGAAAGTTTGTTCAAGCCCAAAATCTAAAAGGGCATTAAGGCGTCTTTAATACTTCTTGAGTTACAGGCATGCAAACTTTGGAGACAAAAAAAAAATGCAGAAAAATTACTTTTTCACAATTTTGAATGGTCACCACTGGCATACAATGCAACAAAGTTTGCTAAAGTCGACAGATTTTACTCTATGTAAAAATAACAGTGATGCTCCCATCTTTCTGAAGTCAAGTTTCCTCTCTGAATCTCAGGTGAAAACTGTCATTTTGACAAAATAGTCTACAAAATAGTGGATTAGTAAATATTCATCCATGGCATTTAATATTTTGGCTTTCATCACTATGCATGTTTAAAAATTATTGACAAAATCAAAATTGAGGCAGGGAAGTCTCTGAAATTGGTGATTTGATACAGCATGACCCTATTCCAAACACAGCCAACTTCTGTTCTTAAATAATAGTTAATGTGACCCCTTCAAAGTGCTTCGGGCCATAAATACAAAGAGTAACATATAAGTAATGCCATAAATCTGTTTTAAAAGGTAGCTATGATTTCGTCTCAATGGAAATTTTCACCGACAATAATAAAAAAGCAAGATTATGGTCATCAGAGTCCTAAAAGCCAGGCAACGTTTTAAAAATGATTCCGTAAATGGTCATTGAGTCCTCGGAGCATCAGCGTTTCCTTTTGCAAGCCGGTCATTTCCCAATGCGTGCAACCCATTATTGATCACATTGATTTTTACAGAACAATATATTACAGAGAGCGTGGAGCTTCAGATCATGGACGGGTATTATTCACATTACTAAACCACAAGGGCCAGACAGACTTTTTTCAATGCCATGTGGCTAACATGAACTTGACCAAGCATCTACTTTCCACAATGCGTCTCAACCCTGTCATCGTAGCATCCACTTATGCATGGAGACTCTGCAGCTCTGCAGGTGAATAATAGCCTAGCATGCAAACATCTGCTACCACAGACGCCATACGAAGCTCCTGAGGACCAGAGGAACGGACGCTAGCGGACCATCATATGGTGAAACGGGAGATTCTGGCTTGGTTTTCGAGTCCCTTTGTGATTTTCAGCTGCGCCATACTTTACCTGAGAGAAAGTGAAAGGATGGGCCGCAGCAGGGATGTTGGCCCACTTCATTTATTAAACGAGGGGCAGCTGGGAAAAACAGGTGAGGAAACGACCAAGTGTGGATTGCCAAGGTTCCATTCTTCCCAGAACAGACTTGCCAGTCATGCAGTTGCCAGGATATTCTAAGCCCAGAAACAAAGAACAAGGGCAGACATTCATATCTATAGGAGCTGCAACGCATTCTAGTTCCTCAGTGCATTAACATGGTCTCACTGGACAGCCTGAGAGTGTAATTGAAAAGCTTGAGGTATAGTACCTACATGCTCTCTCACTCACTCTCAAGTCACTTTGTTAGATTGCTTCATCTCCATAACTCAACATACGAGTAGTGCCTGTGGACGTCTGCCACTCCCCTGTGCTCAAGCTGGCACAAAGGCAAATGCACACACATGCAAATCCATCTCGTTTAAAAATGTATGCATGCAAACGCACCACAGAAAGTATGAAGCGAACCGCTGTGCTGACTAATACAATCCATGTATATTCCATGTATATTCCATGTAAACGCTTACATAACATCCAACACGGAGAAGCTGTTTGAAATGGACTGAAAAGTGAATGGACTTGCTGTCTATTGTCCAATTGCAAGATATAAACTACAAATTTTGAGAAAAGTCAGAATTGTGAGTTTATATTTTGCAATTCTGACTTTTGTAACTCGCAATTGCAAGAAAAAAGTCAGAATTGTGACAAATAATAATTGTATTGTTTATTTAGGGTCGGATAAGGGCTTCCATAATCTGTCAAAGTATCAAGTCATTCGTATATCAACATGCTAACATCAAACTCTATTGGAATCAATTGTCGAGTTGCACTTCACTTCAATTGCACAATTTGAAAGTGAATGAACGAACAGAAGCTTAAATATTGATGTTTTCAATATACAAAGTGATTGTGTCACTTCAGAAAAACCTTATGGAGCTTATGGACTCCAATGACTTTTACTATTTGGGAAAAAACTGCTAAAAGCACCTTTCAGATATTATGTGTTTTGTAGTAGCCGAATGCAAGTTTGGAATTACATGAGGGTGAGTACATGACCATTTTCATTTTTTGGATGAACTATCCCCGTCAAATGCCGTGGCTCGTTAAGATTTTGTAACAAAGCTGGAGGACTTAATTAGCACAGAGCCCATTTCACCCACGTGATTAATAGTCTGGTGAGTGAAGCAGACTCTCTAAAGCATCTACAACAGGCCCAACTAATGGCTCACACAGACCTTGAGCTCCGATTCCAAAACTCTCGTCCTTGTCTGGACTACAACACCCAGAGGGCCGTTCAGAGATCCGTAAGGCCTGCAGGAAGGGATTACCCCCATTACAGAGATCTAAGAAGGGCTTTGCGCACAAAATACTCATGCGCTGGCCAGTCGGGGAGGCTGAGGGGAAGAGCAGTAAAAAGCAGTATAACGCTCCGCTGAATAAGAAAGCAGGGGCATCAGGAATATTATGAAAACTGTGTGCATAATCACAGCTACAGAAGTGAGGAGAACAGGTGAACAATTACTCAGCATCTTCATCCGGAGAGCCGTCCGATTAAGGAGCATTTGTGATATGATAATGCCACAGTGTTCCACCTACAAAACGATTCTGGGTCAATCCTCACCTCCCATTAATACCAAACACATTACACACGCATTCTCTCACAATGAGGGTAAAAAAATAAAAAATAAATAAAATAAAATAAAATACAATTAAATTTAATTTAATTTAATAAAATTAAAATAAAATAATCCCAAAACAATGTTTTGAACAGAATACTACTCTTACTTTTCCTGTTCTACGTAACGCAAGTATTCTGTATGTGGGAAGAGTTCAGATGACCTGCTAAATTTGCCAAAATTTGAAGACTGCATCCCAAAATGCAGTGGGTTAGACTTTACCTTCCGTTTCCAGCACGATAAATGAAACTTAAGTAACACCTGCTGTGTTCTTTCTTGCCACATAATTTGATCACGCTGCCAAAAACAAATAATTTTTCACACAAAACTGCATTAAAATGCGTTTTCTTGTTCAAGATTATAGACAGCATTTGCTGAATTAAACAAATATAATGAAGTCATGTGACAATGTAATATTATTAAAGTCGTTGTATAATAGTTAGTGCTGTCAAACGATTAATCGCATCCAAAATAAAAGTTTTTGTTTACATAATATATGTGTGTGCACTCTGTATATTTATTATGTATATATAAATACACACACATGCATGTATATATTTAAGAAAAATATGTTATGTTAATAGATTAAAATATATATTTATATATAATATAAATTATATGAATATAAATGTATACATGTAAATGCATGTAAATATTTTCAAAATATATATTGTATGTGTGTGTGTGTATATATATATATATATATAAATACACAGTACACACACATATGTAAACAGAAACTTATTTTGGATGCGAATAATCGATATTTAAGAAAAATATGTTATGTTAATAGATTAAAATATATATTTATATATAATATAAATTATATGAATATAAATGTATACATGTAAATGCATGTAAATATTTTCAAAATATATATTGTATGTGTGTGTGTGTATATATATATATATAAATACACAGTACACACACATATGTAAACAGAAACTTATTTTGGATGCGAATAATCATTTGACAGCACTAATAATAATAATGTTTCACATGCAAATTTAATATTAAGCATATATATAGTATGCAGTTGCGCGCAATGCGCTGATATTCCAGTCCAAACACGTTCATGCAGATGTATGTTTTAAAAGAGTGATTTTGGCACATCGGTGGATTACTAGAGGCTTGTCTCAGTCTCTTTTCTCTCAACACCCATTTCAAGGTCAGACGGCCCAGTGATCGCAGCTGGGAGCGACACTGAGTGCGTGTGCGAATGAGAGGTGGTAAAAATAAGTACATTCAGTGAAGCAGCAGACAGATCCTATTCATGTAAGCAGGCTCTTTTAAATGGTCACTTCTAAGGAATTGTATTCATCAGTTCATTATCTTTAAATAAAATGATGAGCATTAACAGTCATATGGTAATAAACGTCTGAATATGTGTGACTTTCATCTGTTCTTATTGGCTCCAAGCATGAATTAAACAAGCAGTAACCCAGAGGCCGGCGGTGTTTACCGGTGTTGACCCAGCCTGGGTGAGTGAATCAGACTAGATGAGCTACTCCCTGCGGTGAGCAAGCTATATGCCATCCAAAGCTTCTTGTAAGCAGGTGTGTGTGTGTGTGTGTGTGTGTGTGTGTCTTACAGGGGTAAACACACCTCCAAACAAACACAGACGCATGCTGTTTTCAATCAGGTCTGTCACCATGGCTCAAGAGAAACATGATACAAGTCCAGCGCAAATAAAAGGCCATACAGACCGGGACGACACAGATCTAATGACAGCACAACCAATACAGTAACATACAGATCTCATCCAAATAATAATAATAATAGCAAGAATTATTCTATTGTCAAAGATGCATGAAGCACCACTCACACAGAAGTCACTTTCAAAACAAGCAGCAATGTGGCAAAACTGTGTGAAAACTTATGTATAATACATGATTGATATACTGGATTTTGCCTACGAAATTTCACCGAGCAATGGTAAATCAGTCTGCACCTTTTGACAGCTTATGATAACATTTAACCATTTGTAAAACATACAAAGAATACTAAATTTTTAGATTTTCTGTGATGTTTGGCCATGCATACTTACTAACACGGTACTAAGATGTTGTGGGCATGAGAAATGGTTCATTGCAATGTAGTTGCTAAAGTTGTTTTTTTACAATGCCGTTGATCGTTTTGGGGTGAGTGCGATTTTTATTTTTAGGAATGAATACCTCTATTACACAAGGATGCATTAAATGGACAAAAAGTGATAGTAAATACATTTACATATGTTACAAAATATTTCTATTTCTAATAAACACTGTTCTTTTGAACTTTCTAGTCCAAAAAAGAATAAAATTAATTAATTAATTAATAATCAGTACAACTGTTGTCCCCAGATAATTCTTTCATATTTGAAACAATTAGGTGACGGTTGCAGGGCTGCGGGACACTGCGGGAGAAGGATTCATTCCTACGACTTATTAACGTTGATCTGAAATGTTTCTTGAGCACCAAATCAGCATATTAGAATGATTTCTGAGGGATCATGTGACACTGAAGACTATGTGACTATGATGCTGAAAATTTAGCTTTGCATCACAGGAATAAATTACATTTTAATAGAAAATAGTTATTTTAAATTGTAATAGTTTTTCACAATATTCCTATATTTTTGTTTAAATCTTGGCAAGTGTAGGAGATAGGGATGTCAACGATTAATCGATGATCGATTAATTGTCGATAAGAGCGGATTATATCTTACTCCAAAAATGGAGTTTTTTATGTTTCAGCTGTTCGATCGCACCTGCGCCTCGTGCGCACACACACCACATATTCTAGCACTTCAAACTTACATCGCAGTCTGTTCATTATCAAAATAAAATACAGTCAACCAAACATATAAAAGGTTACACTGGTCAGTTTAAACAGACTAGTATAGAATAGTATACCGGTCCACTCTGCTGTTATGCCAAGGACTTTTTTGCTCATGTAAAGAGGATGATCTTTTCCGTCTGTATGCGAATGCGAAAAGCGAAATATATCTGACTTAAATAATTAAGCTAACAGATTTAAAACAGAAGTGTGGCGCGGCGCTCCATAAACAAGTTCACGGAAAGGAAAGGATGACAACGCGCATTCTGTTTGTTTGCTTTATTTTACAACGCACAAATCTTGTTTTTATTGTGAGTGTGCAAAAATAAAAGTAAACACTTTTACGGGTTATACCTTGGGCTACTCCAAAAATTTAGTTTTTTATGTTTCACACACCCCACATATTCTAGCAATTCAAACTTACATCGCAGTCTGTTCATTATCAAAATAACATACAGTCAACCAAACATATAAAAGTTTACACTGGTCAGTTTAAATAGACCGTAGTATACCGTTCCACTCTGCTGTTAAGCTTTTTTGCTCATGTGAAGAGGATGATCTTTTCCGTCTATATGCGAATGCGTGTAAATTACAAGCCTAGTTTACATTATAAATAATAGTTTAACATTCAAATACATTGCGAATATGGAAACATTTGGATTTGTGCTGAATGAGACGTGAGTAATAAGCTCCAAATACATCTAGCCAAACCCGCGCTCGCTCTGTCTCGTATGCACGCACGCATGCACTTTCACGATCTAATGCACTGTAAATGCCGGATTTTTTAAAACAAATAGGCCTACTATATTATTGATGTATTGTATTATTGCTATATTGCTGTATTAAAGTTAACGATTAATCGATTAATTAATCGTTAATTTAAACGACGATCGATCATGGAAATTATCGAAAATTGACATCCCTAGTAGGAGACTCCTTTCAAAACATTTATAAAAAATCTTTAATCCAAACGGTAGTGTAAGTCTATGGGATGCTCTGTAGCACACCTGGTTAAAATCAAAGTCTGACTGCTTAGAAATAACTCTATTCATCAATCTGAGTCTGCAGCTCAAACAGTGCTGAAGATATACGCTTAGGCCTGGGCGATAAAACGGTATCAATATTTATCGACGGTACACCTTCTTCGATAACGATATAAAAAATGTTCGATATAGCACACGATATAGGCACGTGCTATTAGTGACACAGACAGCACACACAAACACGAACACATGCTGAAATGAGTGCTGTGCCTGCCTGTGACGAGGAGATTGTGAATAAACAAATGAATATTAGTCGAATTTAAAATAAACATTTGCATTTGAATGTTAGGAGTGCATCAGGGAGCGTCATCAGGGGCGCGCGAGATGCGGTGATGATGATGTAAGTGACGTTGTTGCATTTTAATGTTTTTTTTAATCTAGCCCACGAGACGCGCCGCTGCTGAGTTATGCATTCAAAATATTAGAGAAAAAAAAAAGTTCAATGCGGAAAGCAGATGATTGATTAGGTGAAAACCGAAACCAAGCCATTCACACAGATGCATATTCAGCGCATTTTGGTGGAAATATGACTGCTGCACTCGCGTCTCACACAAGAGATGTAGCCATGCAATCTGAGTGATGGGCGATTCGGCTCTTTGTATTAAGCAATGCATAAATACATAATGCTGTTTTGTTCATAATCGTTTATGCGATTTACGAAATTATATTTTATTTATACGAGTTAATTTAGACGTAATGCACATTTTTTTATTTATTAAATATCAGTTAATAAATATCAGTTATTTCCTTGCGTTGACAATTTAAATGTGCTGCATTATTTTGCTCATTGCGCCCTCCTGTGGCCTCGGGAGACAAGCCAAAAGTTTCCTTAAGACCCATTTAATCTGCATATAAAACATTAGAAAATAGATATTACATTTTTATTGTGTGTTTGACTGTATTTTTTTTAGCTATATCGCCCAGCCATATATACGCTAGCATTTAATGAGCAATAACGCTTGCCTTATATGCTACTACTAATAAGGAAGTGAAAGCAATTTCATCAGAGACCCCAGGAACCTATTTAAGCTCCTTGCGGCTTAAGATACCTAATCACCAGCTGGTCCCTTAGATCCATTAAACAACTTCTTTATTATTGTTTACAAGCTGTGCAATGTCCAGAAGGTCCTGTTAACACTGGGTGCTCCAAACCCTGGGTGATTGTCCCGGCCCTGGTTCTGTTATGCGGTATGAAAGGAGTTACTGAGGGACCGGCACAAAAGGTCCAAAACCAGAGAGCTATTCACTTAATTGTCCCACAACCCCCAATTCATGAGAGAAAAGCAGGACTGTGGGAGGGGGGCTGGTGGCTGGAGAGGGTGGCAGGGGGTCAGTCTGATTTCAAAAGCCAGGGTACAAGCTCGTCCTGAAAGCGGTCCAGCATCTGAGCGAGGGGGCTGCGCTTCGTGGCCCTTGGACAACCAAGAGAGTCTAGCGGAGCGTGAAAAAGGAAAAATAGCCCATGTATGTGTACCTCAGAAAAGCCCTATTGAAGTTTCCTGAACCTTTGCTGAAATTTGAATAAGAGCAAAAAGGGCTTCAGTCAGCAAAAAGTTCAGAAATACTAAATGCAAAAACCATGAAGTCCTCTAGGTTAATCATTTTACAACTATGATCAGATTAAACACGACCAAAGAGGATACGCTGGGAATTACTTATGCCATTGTATGTGTACCTCAGAAAAGCCCTATTGAAGTTTCCTGAACCTTTGCTGAAATTTGAATAAGAGCAAAAAGGGCTTCAGTCAGCAAAAAGTTCAGAAATACTAAATGCAAAAACCATGAAGTCCTCTAGGTTAATCATTTTACAACTATGATAAGATTAAACACGACCAAAGAGGATACGCTGGGAATTACTTATGCCATGCTCCCTTGATCCCAATTAAAGTTTTGTAACAAAGTAAAAGTACATTACTAGTACACACACAAATCCCTCAGCTTTGCATTAACACCTTTTAAAACAATTAATCTCTCTTAAAGGAACAGTTCAGCCAAAATTTAGAAAATTGACATTATTCACCCTCAAGTCATTTTTACTTTCTTTATCCTTTTCTTGAAAAAGGAGATTTTTTGCAAAATGTTCATTGCAGTTGCAAAAAAAAAAAATCACACAAAAGAATCATAAGTCACACGATAGCTTTATATGAGGATCAAACTTAAAGCTCACGATATGATATTTAAAAGCTATCCGTTTGTGCATCTGAATATGTTTACTTGCATAGGTGAAAAACAGTTGTAAATCGAGTAGTAGTATGTACGAATTCATTACTTCCACCAAGTGTGCATCCAATGGACAGAATGTACTTTTTTTTGACAGTTGCAAAGTTTGTAGTACCTACTTCAGACTATTACAAACTCAAGTAATAAAATGTATAAATTGATGGAAAAAAAAATCTGATACTCTGGGTGTCCTTATAAACATGTTAAGATGAAATTTTATAGTGACATACAGCCGTTTATTAGTGCCCCCAAAACACCCAGAGTGACCCATCAAACGCAAATAATTAATAAATGCCTCTCTTTGTATGCTTCCACCGAGAGCTAATGTTGATTTTGTTATGCAGCCCTTTGACACTGAAAGAGAAAAAGACACTTCCTGTTTTCTCTTGCCCTCTCACTCTCTCTTTCTCTCGCCGCCTCCCTCCAAGCCTCTTCCCCTTTTCATTTGAAACACAACCGGCCTTTTCTTTCGTCGATGTCTACCAGAACAGCATCTAATTCACTCAGAGAGACATTATCAATTGATGCTCTCATGTCAGTGAATCAGGGTCTGGAAGGGGTTTTAAAGGGAAGCCCCGAGGCAAACTGACTACTGGGTGCATTTAATAGCACGTCCTCCTGCCTGCCAGAAACTGAGACTAATGTCACAAGTAGGTCACAGAAACATACCTCTGACCCCCTCGGCTATCACTTCCTGTGCGGTGCGTTGAACTTAACACGTTCAACTGCACATAATCTACTGCCTTTCATGGCAAACGATTTCCTGTGGAAACTGCAGGAAGGATAGTCATAGTGAGATTTTCGCAACATAGCATGCAATTAGGGTCTTTCATTTAAGCGACTGACATGCAGTGAGGTGCGTGTGACGACATGGTCTTTTCACGAAAATGCCGGCTGGCGCATACTGTGGGTGTGAGTTTTCAAATCACGGGACTCCACCCTTTCCGAGACCCTAAATATTGCATCAACAAAAAGTAAAGAAACAGAGATCGACAGAAAAAGGTACGGCTCATGTGGCAGTTGAGGAAGTCTTAATATTAGTAAGCACTATCAAGTAAGAACTAAAGAAGATGCTTCACTCTGCAGCAAAAATTATTTAGGCCGTCTTGTGCATTTTTGTGTACCCAAATTAATCCTCAATTTATGGTCTTATCTGCAGCAGGCTTAACTGGTTATTACTGCAAGTGCAGCTTAACCGAAATTTTCAGCTAAATAAACCAAACCCCTTTCCAGATTCTCCTCAAAACCAGAGAAAAGGCCCACACGTTCAGTCTATACAACATCAGGGTTACAAAACAGGCAGTAAGCAGGCCACCTTTACAAGGACAGTGCGCTAGGGCTGCACGATATATCGTTTCAGCATCGATATCGCGATGTGCGCATCTGCGATAGTCGCATCGCAGGATGTGCGATGTTTAGTACACTGATCGTTATATTTTTACTGATTGCTTTCTTTGCTCACACACAGACACGGTGTCTACACCGGACGCGACAGCTGTACAGAGATACCCATTTTAAATCAATTTAGTAGCAGAGCTACTGCAAGGGATTTTCAGTGCTGGAAATCCTTAACCGAAATTTTCAGCTAAATAAACCAAACCCCTTTCCAGATTCTCCTCAAAACCAGAGAAAAGGCCCACACGTTCAGTCTATACAACATCAGGGTTACAAAACAGGCAGTAAGCAGGCCACCTTTACAAGGACAGTGCGCTAGGGCTGCACGATATATCGTTTCAGCATCGATATCGCGATGTGCGCATCTGCGATGCGCAGGATGTGCGATGTTTAGTACACTGATCGTTATATTTTTACCGATTGCTTTCTTTGCTCACACACAGACACGGTGTCTACACCGGACGCGACAGCTGTACAGAGATACCCATTTTAAATAAATTTAGTAGCAGAGCTACTGCAAGGGATTTTCAGTGCTGGAAATCCATTTATCCTTCGTTGAAACTTCCACGTCGTCGAGGAGAGCGCAGGTCAAGGTTGCTTAGCAATGGCAGACACCACGAAAGCGCAAGCTCCCGAGTGTTTTAGAAAGAAGGAGAAAGCGTCGCGACTGGCATTTCCCACACGTTTTTGGGCACGACATGTGAACGGCCCCAAAGTGTGTATACACTAGACGAGACAAAGCGACCGTTGCATATCATTTGAACTGTAAATCAGTTTACTGTCGGGGATTTGTCGTGCCGCGCCGCACCCAGTGTAGACTGACAGCATCACTGATTATAATGGGTTCATTGTATTTTGTCGCATCGTGCCGCTCGCGTCTGGTGTAGACACGGTGAGAGCCACGCAGATGCACGTGAACACTGATTTCTGTTCACTTCTGCGTCTATTTGTGCCTGAAATACAGTGCTCTGCAAGTATCCTTGTAAACACAGATGCTTATGGCTCAGTTGTGAAGGTAAACAACTGAGAAAGAAAATGGATGTGGAACAGTATATTGGTTCACAGCAGTTTAATGTTCCTGCTTTCTGTAATCATTGATTATTTTTTTCCAAATAGAGCTATATTGAAGTCATCTGATTTTTTTTTCATATCGTAATATATAAATCGCAGGAAAAAAAAAATATCGCAATGTGAGTTTTTTCCAATATCGTGCAGCCCTACAGTGCGCAGTGCACATACATATTCAACTTGCATTGTGCAGGTTCCTTAATAGAATTTAATGGATGGCCAAATGGATCAGTCTCTATTAAGAGTCAAGCAACGAAGGTCACAACACATTCAATAAACTACTGACATTAACAGAGGAGTCAATGACATGACGCTTATGTTTTTTTTATTATTATTATTTTTTGTCCAAAACTGTTCTTTTTTTTTTTTAATACATACAATGATTTGATTTTTAAAGGGCATAAAGTGTTAAAATGTCAGGGTGTTACAACTATTCTGATGTTATGATAATGAAGAAAAAATTATAGTGAAGAAAAGATTTTTTAAAAGAAAAGTAGTTTGGCATATTATTTTATTTATGTAAAATAAGAAGTTTTGTTGAAATTGAATTAATATTTGAAAAATGTTCATCCACCAAATCAAAGTCATTGGTGCAGCCATGATACAGTGGAAAAAAACGGAAATGAGGTCAATAAAGTTTCTTAAAAATTTATGACGATTTGTAAAATGCTATGTGGTGAGTCTCCACAAAACCAAAGATATTTATAAACTAATAATAATGATATATTTTGACATTTTACTTTTAAATGTTAAAAACCTTTTAATATGTAAAAAAAAAAAAAAAAAAACTTCTTCGAATATATAATTCAAGTAGTAAGGAAAATATGTTAGGCTAATACTACTTACTTGGTTACGTCATAACATTTTTAACTCATTTAAACTTTTCCTAAAAATAAATAAACAAACAAAAGTTTTTTTAAAACCACATGGAACCAACATGAATACAAAGAGGCCATTTCTAAGAACTTAGCGACTAGACTTTTAACAGACTTTTCTTCACGCTGTCATTTGTCACTGACCTAGTGATCACCTCCACCATGTAACTCCTGGGGATGCCAAGGATCTTAAAAGCCCCAAAACGCTTAACCCTGAAGTCTTGGAGGAAGCTATTCTCATAAACGAGGCAATTACGAGTCTAGTTCCCAGGAGCCTCGACTATTAACACGATCCCCCCACAAACCCCTACATTCTCAGCCAGCCCCTGGAGAAAAGATCAAGCCATGTCAGTAGACACACAAACAGATCATGCGTTTCTCAAACTGTCAAATGCAAGCACTTATCTGTTCAAAGAGAAAGGAGAATATTTCTAAAAACAGCTAGTGATGTTAGAAGACTCCCATAAATATGAAATCATAAGTGGCGTTATCTCGAGACCCCGAAGGGATTCCTAAGAGACCCCTCCAACTACAGACAGCCTGCCGCCACAGTATGGATAACCTTCTTTTATCAGGCAAGAAATCAACAAATTTTCGCTTTGGGTCTAATTATAACAGCGCTGCGGAGTCAACACTCCTGGAGAACGTCTCACTTGTCTACACCAGAAGGGTGGAGGCAAGGAAAGATGGCCTGCAGATGACATACACCCATGGGACGGCACACACACACACACACAATACAGATGCAAACTCCCACCCACAGAGGCACAAACACAATCAATCTCTCAACTACAGGCTTTTATGGTGATTAAGAGGAAATGAGGTAGAAAAAGGGTCAACTCATGAGAAGCGAAGCTGAGCTTGCTACGTTGAGGTCACATTCTCACTGTGGCAAGGATATTTTGTCTCTCAGTAATCATGGGGGAAGTAGTTCATTTCCCAAACGACAGCAATGACGTGATGTACTGTAAATGCAGAACAGTATATAATCACTCGCAACACTGTAAATAAGTGTTACGATTCTTCCCATGCATTATTAACATAAGAGTAAGGTGCCTCTGCAATAACATCTCTGTTGGTGGGTCACTCATTTTGCCATTTTGATGCAGAATTTTCTCAGATGTTGCCAATTATCATTGAAAATTGATGACTTTTGGTCACTCTGGCTGGTGCCCAAGCAGTACTTAAGATCGAATATTTGAGGAATATCAGTCCGGTCCTGCCTTGCAAGCACTGGAGCTGGATCCAGTCGGGATGTGTAGATAAAGTATAGCTTTAAATAACAGTCCGCCTTTGTGATGCTCAGCGGAACACGTGGGTCCACTTCATTCATTGATGTAATGCTCGCCCACCCATCTGCAGGTGTGCCCCAGTGTGAGCAGAAGCCACAGTAAAAATCAAGCATGCACCTGCAGCCACGCTTCCTAATACTGGACAACACAAAAGATTCACTTTCAATCTTGCATTACTCCAACAGCAGGTCCATTTGGCCCTTTAAAACAGCACACAAGCCATGCTCACCAGAGGGCTTACAGCAAGAAAGCGGGGCTACGGGGATATAACACACCCAGACAGTTGATTTGATCTCGATCTTCTTCCATCAGACTGATCTAAGGAGGATCCAGACAATGCTTAGACAGACCACCGCCTCCAGTCATGCTGCAGCCCGACGCCGCTCACCGCTCCAGACTGCTGACACGCGCTTCAGTTTTACGAGCTCACCGCTAGTGAATAATCACATTGATGCGATTGGCAATTCTGATGATCACTGCAGATGAACGCACAGCGATATTAATCCCTAATGTGGGGGTTTAACAAAGGAAATAAGGACACTGAGAGGGAGCGCGCACGCGTCTTTGTGCCATTATCACCTTGCAGACATTCCTGCATCATCTGATGTCCTTCAGCAGTTATGAAAACTCAGAAAGCAATGAAATGCACTTTGCTGCACACTTACACACAATGCACGAACACAAGCCAAACCTAAATATAACTTCTGTCTCGATATGCGTTATGCATGTTATTATGCATGCATGTGTAACATGTATGTGGCGGCACATGGGAACTATACCTATCGCGCACAGCTGTGTGTTTGGCACTTGCAAGCAATTTTACTCTCTCCGGGTTGCAATACTGCATCTTTGTGCATGTGCCCACCCTATCACCCGGGTCTTACCTAGCGCAGCACACACCCAGAGAATTGCAACAGCCCTGTTTGTCCTCTCTTTGTTGCGGATGTAAATAAACAGTGTAAGATCAATAAAGCACATAAAATAAAACGAAGAGTGTGTTGCACTACAAACAATGGGAAATGATGGTTGCACAGAGGTACAGTCGGCAGATTCTGACAGTCGGGCTTACCTTAAAGAGACCTTGACACAGCAGTCGTTTTGTGTCGCCATGCTTTGCGCTGCCGTTTCACCTCGCCCGTCAAAATAGGAAGCGATGCAGCAAAGTTCTTGCAAAGTTTACGCACGAGCTGAAAACACCGTTGTGCGTTAACACGCGCGCCACCGATCCGGTCCGTCAATCAGCGTTATGCAGCCAGACATCGCGGCTCACCTCTACAATACTGCTAAAATCAGCAGAGCGGTGTATAAATCGCATGAAAGATGACGGAGATTGGCATATTTTCTTCCTTCGAGCTTGTATCCTGCCATATATGCGAGTGTACATCCGAAAGCACGCACCGCGTCTGCGTCCTCGCGCGTTCAATGAAGGCGCTCACTGAGAGAGCGGCGGTGGGCGTGTCTATACGTAGATGATTGACACGGCTCCCGACCACACGTACTGCTGTTCCCGCCCACATATAGAATAATTGACCAATTAGAGCTCAGCGGCGGATTACCCCTTAAAAGCAGACTCAGCGGTCATAGATTAAACCAAACTTCAGTCGACACATCTGAACATTGCTTTGGGAAATCCGATTCATTTTCCAAAACCTTGAAAAACGATTCACCGATCCGTTTAATAGCCTAGGGTACTGAGAAATAATTTAACGTGTTATTTTAGTTATGTAAATGTCTTTCTGTGAATTATTACTTATTGTTATTAATAATTATTCATTATTGTTTAAAACTGTGAAATGAACGTAACATGTCAATACTTGAGTGAAAATAATTTGTTCATTTTTACACAAATTAGGCCCACTGTCTCACTGTTGTGTCATTTCCATCACAACCCTCATTTTTTCTCTCTCTCGTTTTCTTTTCTAAATAGTCACAGTGAGATATGGGACACGCGATTTGTAAGAAAGCAAAGAAACATCAAAGTAAATACTGAATCGAATATTTTTGTTGTGCATCGTGCAGTCAAGCTGTGACTTTGTCAAATTATGCAAAAGTGTGAAAAATATTTAATAGTGTGAATTTAAAGCCTTAGAAAAGGAGAAAGGACAAAAGAGTCTTTGTGTTCAAATCAAACAAAATTTGAGAAGATTGAAATGCCGTGATGGATGTTGGCCGATTTTTCCAGTAGCCCCTCACTTGCGAATCGGTTCAACTGAGTCATTAAAAAGAATCGGTTCAAATGATTTGTTCGCGAAACGAAAGTCATATTTGAAACACATCTAAAGGCTGCAAACGTGGAATTGCTCTGGGTTCAAGGGGCATGATTTACAACAATCCATTCGTCACACATTGTACACAAGAGAGCAAAGGCAAAACAAAATACAGAAATATATTGGATATACATTACCATAATGACAAGCATGCTGGTCCTCTGTAAACGGGTGGGAAACACAGAGAAAGTTACACAAGTTTACTTCTGCATTAAAAGTGGAACCATAAACTGTATCAGTTTAAACAGTCGCAGACAATTGTAAGGAACAAAAGTATGCTTTATATAATTTCATTTAATTTTTAACAAGACTTTAACAAAACATGAAAGCATTTGCCCTCAAATAGAAACCAAATGCAATCGTCTGAGCTTGTAACTTCAGTCCAACACAATGAAGCAGCTGTAATGGGAGCAACTTTAGCAGTTTTTCTGAGTTGAGGAACAGCACTTTGTCCAAATCGCCACTAAATAATATCACAAGAACACCAGATTCCCATGAGGATTAGGCTATATTTCGCCTGTGGAAGGATCAGTTGTCCTGTAAAACATAAAGAAGCTGTTTCATATCAATTAAAGGCAGAGTAAGTGATTTCTGGTAGCCAATGTTGATATTTGAAATCACCAAACCAAACACGCCCCTACCCCAAAAGGGTCTTGCCCCTATTTTGATAGCTCCGCCCCACATATACGTACGCAACCCAGGCAACGATTAGTTCTGTGAAACAAAGCAAAACCAATGTTACACCGTGTCTACGGACGTGAGCGGCGCGGCGCAACAAATCCCGACAGAAAACTGCTGCCGGGTTCTATTTATGACGTGCTGACACAAATTTCAAATGGTTTTCAACGGTCGTTTGAACGCATCCAGTGTAGGCAGACTTTAGCTGTTGTAGACACAGTGTTACTCACCTATTGAGAAGAAACAAAGCAACCTCGGCGTCCGATCGCAGGCCTCCGCTCCTTCAGTTCTCTCCAGCGCTGGAAAGCTGATCCGACATTTACACGGGTCCTACTTCTTGCCTTATCATTCCGAAAACGTTTTCTTCTTTTGTTTTTTATCCGCCATCTCTATCTTTCTGTCGCTCGGCTCGGCTAATGTCCGTCCCATGCACTGAAAGCTCTCTCCTCCACATCACGAGTAGACACGCCCCTTATTGCTGATTGGCTACAAGTTTGTTTTGCGATTCGGCCCGAATCAGTTTTCTAAAGTGTTTTTGAAAAATCACATACCCTGCCTTTAAGGCATGTAGCATTATGCAGGGCAGCCACCCACAATCCAAACCATATAAGAGGGATTCTGAACTCATTCAAACAAACGTCAAAACAGTTTATAGGATTAAAGATCCATTGTATCAGATCAATCGCAAAATGCCCCCATCATGCATGACATCTCAAAGGAAGCAAATTATTTAGAATATCCTTGAAACCCCGTCTTCTGGTTTATTCACTTATGTAAGTGTTATTCGGGGCATGCATATGAAGCTACCACGCTTGGAGGTTTAAAACATCACATGATGCTATTTTAGAGACTTAGGAGAGGATTGTTTTTGTGTTAAGGCCAGGACATAATCTCAGTTTGGGTAAGCCGATGTTTTTGAAAATGCCTCCTTAAATATGAATACAGGCTTTCACCTTTCACCCTAATTTTGTCATAATTAATCAGATTTTAAGACAAATCTACATATAACAAAGCATAGTGTAGGATATTCTTTATAACAAATCAAAGGCAAAAGAAAAACACACACACACACACACGTATGTGTTTAAATGTTTCATTTTTATGTGTTGTCTTATAAATACATACTGTATGTATATGTATTCTGAATGTGTGCTTCATCTAGGTCAGTCTGCTGTGTATGTGTGTGTGTGTGTGTGTGTGTGTGTGTGTGTGTCTGTGCCCCTAGGCTACACACAAAACACACACATCCAACCACACACACGATGACATACAGATTCCCTCATCCATCCCCAAATTACATGCATCCTCCCCCCAGCAACATCACCATCTGTGTGGGAAGGGGCTTGCCAAAGCGCACAGGTTAGAGTCCAGTGTTCACTTGATCTGGTGTAAAATGAAAAGTCAACTTGCAACATGCTGACTGTGTGTATTTCTACAGTAAATAGAGTGATAAGGGATACTCACCCTCCTTTTTTCCAAACCTGCATGCCTTTTCTTTCTTCTACAGTACACAGAAGAACAGTTTTGGTGCCCGTTAAAACTATTTTTACTTTTCCACAGAAGAAAGAAAATCACACATGTTTGGAACAAAGAAGGGTGAGCAAATTGAGTAAATTGAATTATTCCTTTACCATTCTACTGTAGAAATATACAGTCACCAAGTTGCAAGTTCACTTTTCACATTAGACTAGATCTAGTGAGCATTGTGCTCCAACCTAGGTGCTTTGGTGCACATTTTTAAGTCTGCTTAACTGTATTGAATGTGCTTATGTACTGTACTCCAAATTTGTATATTTTGAATTTTTGATATTTTAGATAATGTAATAATAATGAAATGGCCATTTATGCGTACTTAAATAAAGTCCACTTTCACGACTACGTTTCTTAATACACTTTGTTTTCACGCTGTAATAATGTCAAATTAAGAATTGAACTTTAAATTATAGTCGCCTATTTTCAAATCCTTCTGGTTTAATAATCTTTTGTCGTGGTTTAAAGAAGTACATTTACTTTAAATAACGCTAAAAGGCATTAAGTCCTTGATTATACTTGTAACAGTATGTGTTATGCAATATTAAAAGTAAAGTTAATATATTTTAAATGAACTAAAAGTACTAAACTTCATTCATTAATAATATGTAATCACAAATATAGTTATAAAGTTTCAATAGACAAAAAAATGACATTAAAGTATATAGTTTAGCATAAATATATTCATCTTTAACCGTATTCCAAAAACAATAGAAGTAATTACATATCACGCTGGGCTGTTTTCACTATTAAAAGAATGCTAAAATCTACATCTGCTTTTTATGAAATTCATCATATATTTGAGTTTTGGCTATTGTGTGAAGAGAATGTAGCTGGTTACATAAAATAACAAATTAGCTCTACAATTAGCAGTAGAGGATTAAATGAAGCACTAATCTAGCTATAGCGGCCACTTACCTGACTTCCAGCAAGAACTATTGGATGAATGTTAGGCCACCTGATTAATATTCATGAGGCTAGCTAAAAAGGCTTATAATGTGTTCCCAGCACTTTCAGGTAGTTTCTAGTATGCCAACGTTCCCAATTTATGTTTGAAATTAGCTGTGTTTTTATTAGCTTGCCCTGCTAATCAGTTGCTTGTTCGGTGCAACAAATGGCGTCTGGTTTTCATAAAGAGAGGGAATAATTAACCCATCGAATGTTGACAAAGGCAAAGATGGTGTGATGAAAGCACAGTTGGCTGAGAAGGAAGTCAATGGCCGGGGCGGTCTGGTGGTCAAAAGAGTGTCTCTTCAGGGGGCCTCCATTCTGTGTCGCGTGCGGTTTCACTCCCCCCCAAGGCTTCTGAATTTCACGCTGGGCCTGATTTGGGTTCGGGATGGTGGGGTTGAGCATAGCCTATGGGACTTGCGCCACTGACACGGTTATTGATAGTGTTCGTGCCACATGACGGACAGAGAAGCCTGGTGTGTGGAGGGGATGAAAGTGAGGTCACGGCGGAGCAGAAAGGGAGGGATTTCTTTTGTCTTGGATGGGCAAAAAGAGCAGACAAGCCTAAACTAGACCACTTGAAACTACATGAGCGCACATGACAAGAAAGACCATCCATGTATGAAATGAGCGATAGAAACAAAGCCCAGTTAAGTAACACTGTCTGTGAAACATAGTAAATCATAAACATTTGGAATATGTCATGATATGTGATTTATACCTCACATAATTGTGGAAAATGTACAGTCGGCTGGTCATTATTGCAAAATACACCCTTGCATTTTTAGTCTTGATCTTCCACCAGTTTCGTAACAGACACAGTTTGTGCATTCTGTGCCCTGTTTCCATGGGAACGGTTTTAAAAAGAAAAGTAGAGCCCATGTCCTGACAACAAAAAAGGCTTTTTGTATAGTCTATCATTTAGGATGTCCACAAAGCGGTGTGAATAGACAAACCTGAGGGCGAAACACATCACAAGATGAGCATCTGCCTTTAGCCACGAGGGAACACAACTCTTCTGATGATCTCTGCTCATACCTGATTGTAAACAATAAAGATTTCATTAAAAGGCATCAGCGGTCTGGATTACAGTAAAGGAGAGGCTGAAAAGGTTTTAGGGACCCCAAAACAAGTGGGGTCAAATCATTAAGAGAATACTGCTGGTGAAGTGCAGTGCTCGTTACTGTAAGTACATCTCACTCCTGGACACCAGCTGTCTGGCCACATTGTGGAAAGACCACACAGTAAATGACCAGAGGATGGCATTGCCTGATTGGATGTACTGTAGGTCTCTACTGTTGCAGTGTGCTATGAAGTTTTATTCATACAAATATGGTCATGTTTACACAGCAAAAACGTGAGATGCAGGGCAATGTCATTGGAAAAAACACAAAACGGCTTTCATAAGTGTTGAATTTTAACCCAAGCACAATGTTTTTATAATGTCGCGTCGTAAGATACGATCACGTTTACTACTGCTCTGAGAAATTTTGTGGTCAAATTCTATTTATTTCAATAGGAATCCATGCGAATGGAAGTTTTGTGCAAGGGCGAAAAGTTCCCCATGCAGTTTTTGCTCAAGTTGATCATGCGAATCTGCTGCACTGATCAACTGACAACAACAACTGTATTGTTTGAAAGTGGCTTCTGTGCTTTACTCATAGCTACATTAGCCTTAATTCTAAGCGGTATGTGTGGAGAAAACCAGGCACTGCTCATCACCTGTCCAAGAAGCCTGGTGTGTGGAGGGGATGAAAGTGAGGTCACGGCGGAGCAGAAAGGGAGGGATTTCTTTTGTCTTGGATGGGCAAAAAGAGCAGACAAGCCTAAACTAGACCACTTGAAACTACATGAGCGCACATGACAAGAAAGACCATCCATGTATGAAATGAGCGATAGAAACAAAGCCCAGTTAAGTAACACTGTCTGTGAAACATAGTAAATCATAAACATTTGGAATATGTCATGATATGTGATTTATACCTCACATAATTGTGGAAAATGTACAGTCGGCTGGTCATTATTGCAAAATACACCCTTGCATTTTTAGTCTTGATCTTCCACCAGTTTCGTAACAGACACAGTTTGTGCATTCTGTGCCCTGTTTCCATGGGAACGGTTTTAAAAAGAAAAGTAGAGCCCATGTCCTGACAACAAAAAAGGCTTTTTGTATAGTCTATCATTTAGGATGTCCACAAAGCGGTGTGAATAGACAAACCTGAGGGCGAAACACATCACAAGATGAGCATCTGCCTTTAGCCACGAGGGAACACAACTCTTCTGATGATCTCTGCTCATACCTGATTGTAAACAATAAAGATTTCATTAAAAGGCATCAGCGGTCTGGATTACAGTAAAGGAGAGGCTGAAAAGGTTTTAGGGACCCCAAAACAAGTGGGGTCAAATCATTAAGAGAATACTGCTGGTGAAGTGCAGTGCTCGTTACTGTAAGTACACCTCACTCATGGACACCAGCTGTCTGGCCACATTGTGGAAAGACCACACAGTAAATGACCAGAGGATGGCATTGCCTGATTGGATGTACTGTAGGTCTCTAGTCTCTAGTGTAAGTGTTGAATTTTAACCCAAGCACAATGTTTTTATAATGTCGCGTCGTAAGACACGATCATATTTACTACTTTACTCTGAGAAATTTTGTGGTCAAATTCTATTTATTTCAATAGGAATCCATGCGAATGGAAGTTTTGTGCAAGGGCGAAAAAGTTCCCCATGCAGTTTTTGTTCATGTTAAAGTTGATCATGCGAATCTGCTGCACTGATCAACTGACAACAACAACTGTATTGTTTGAAAGTGGCTTCTGTGCTTTACTCATAGCTACATTACGGAAAATGGACCATTTTTTGCTCACGGAACTGCGCGTAAATTTTTCTTTAAGGGCTGTTCACGCTACATTTTTGGTTATATTGACATGCATTCAAATCACAGCCATTTTTCATACATTCATATATGCAAATAAATAAAGGAGACGATTCAAATTTCAAATTCAGTGAACTCTGCCCTGTAAATTTGCATCACGAAAACATGTGATGTAAAAGTGCAGTATATTACATATTTTTACGTTTTGTATGCAGAATGTTTTTTTTTTTTTTTAAAGACGCCTTACCTGCATTAAATTCCCGCGTTAATGCAGACAAATAGCCTTAAGGCCCTTTCACACGGAACGCGGCAAGCGGTGGAATCGCCGCGCGGCTGCCGCTTTGTCTTGTAGTGGAAGCGTTTTGTGCAGTTGAGCCGGTGGTCGCGTTGCAGTCTCGGAGCGGACGTTGCCATAGTTACAATTGTCAACATCACCTTTGCATTTACTAAAAACTAAATAAAACATAACGGAAATTTGTGTTTGTGTCATTCTGTCATTAATTGTTGTCATTATTTACCTTTTTTTTTTTCATTTGGCACAAGTGAAGTTGTTTTTGATGATTTGCCTAAAGAGCATTATTACCTGTGAGGTCATGATTGAAGTAAAAATTTGAATGAAATATAATTTTTAAAGGAAAATTGAGAGGATTAATTGAGCCTAAACAATGCATCCCAGGTGCAGGGCTTTGCTAGAAATGCAAAAAAATCGTATTGATGTGGTCATGGTTGTTAGAAATCTGTTCACTGATTGGTTGAAACCGACGCAGCTGCCACTGCTGCTCACAAAAAGATAAAATATTTTTATCTTCGGCGGCGCCTGCCGCTAAGCACCGTGCCCGTGGAAGCAGCAGGATTTTGGGTGCACGAGCACCGCTTGCGCTCCGCCTCTGCGGCGCCAGCGAAACCGCCTGTGTTTTGCCGCTTTCCGCATGTCTCCCATTGAGAATGAACTAGACACTTGCGACTGCCGCGTACAGTGTGAAAGGGTCTTAATGCGTACACGGTCAAATTTTGCGCATTCCGGTTTAAAGATTTTTGGCCCCGTCTGCCTTCCATAATATTTTAAAGTCCACAGTCGCCTCGGCTTTTATGAGCAAAGCGCTGCAAACGATTCAAGCACAACAGTAAAACAACAAAGTCAAGCGCATGTTTACACAGAAAAACAATGGAAAAGCAACAGAGTGGATTGCAAAACTCATTCACAGGCGTTTTGCTTTTAAAAACGCAAGCGAGTCGAAGTTGAACGTCTTTTAAAGCAACTGTTTCAAAGACTTTATGTATTTTCCGACACTAGAGCCCCCTACAGGGTGGGATTCACTGTTTTGTAATTATAGTGGACAGCTGCACATGTGCATTTGCTAAAGCAATCTGACCTTTTTACTGAATGTTGTACCCGCTCGTCAAACTTAATTCCAGAACAGACATTTGGAGGGTCAAAAAACTCTCTCTTTTCTCTAATAATAGTCAGCATAATAGTTTAGTCTCTAACAATAGTCTAATAATAGTTTAGTCTTTCAAACAAAGTAAGTGTATTATACCACTTCTCAACACAAGTTCAATAAGTGAAGAAAGTCATATACACCTAGGATCACTTGAGGGTGAGTAATTTATGGGCTAATTTTCATTTTTGGGTGAACTAACCCTTTAAACCTTAAGTTAGCAAATACTTGGGTATTTGCCATACCATTTATGAAAAGGAAAGCTGGAATTAAAGCACTGCAAACTAGCCAAACCATCTATTGTTTTGCTCTGAAAGTCTGCTGTTTTAATACACTGCTGAGATAAAAGTGATAAAAAGTGACACATGACAAGAAGAGTGGATCTGACAGATCAGTTTGTTCATATATCATTTGGTTAAACATTATTAAGGAAATCTTTGTTGAATAGCAGGGGGAACGCGTGGTTCCTAAATGTCCCAGAGGAAAATCACATTACCATCAAGGCTGCAAAAGCGTTGTTAATATATCAGAAAGCAGTCAGTTCACATTAGGAAGCTTTCTGTACTAATGGCGTTGTGTAATTCACTGTAATTCATCAATGCTTTCCATGGTGTGACATTTAGCAACAAAATAAAATAAAATAAGCTCTTTCTCTGCCCTACAAAATGCTATCAAGAGCAGCAGATGGCGCGTTCTGTCCGTCACTTGACATGCGTATGGCGGCTATTCATGACAAAGCCAGTGGGACGGTTGGATTGGGCAGATGAGCACTTCATTGATTTCCTTATTCAACCCCAGGGGGCCACTGTATTGTGCTATTGTCCCAGCACCTTTGGTTCATATATTTTAATCATGAATTATTGTGCAATTATGCACCGGAGGGACAGGTGATGGGGATGGTGACATTATTCCCTCTAAATGTCAATGTTATTTGTCCCTTTCTGTCACTTTTTAAAAATGGGACCAGGGCCAATTGTTAAAACTGGCAGGGTGATTATGTAGTAGTCTGCACATATCATTTTACTGACAGCAGGGCTAATCTGATTATGCCACACAATATCTGTATACGTTAAACCGTAACATTAATAAAATTCAGTCTGAACTCTGAACACAGGACTTGACTGTAATAGAATAATTGGCCCAGTTATTGAATCAGTGATTAAACTGAATATGAGACGCTCACTCAGAGCTGAAAGACCTCTTGGTCCTCGAGTGTTTAGTAGAGTTTTCACAATATCACAACGCCTCCTACTGGATAAAGCATGATATTGCTGCGTGTCATTGGACCCTTTGGAAAAGGCTACTCGTGCAAAACAGGAATAGCCTGGCAAGCGTTGTGGTTGACTCCACACTGAGACAATGCAGTATTTCGGTTTGTTCTTTCTGTCTTTTTATTTTCTGGAAGTTTGGATAGTTTGCTATAGAATGATGGTACTAGGAAAACAGCCAGACCTACAGTGCCCTCCACTAAATAACCCCTGGTAAATATGAGCAAAGGCGGATGTGAAAATAAATCTGCACCATTTATCCTTTTGATATTTCATTTAAAAAAAATCACAAAATTCTAACCTTTCATTGAAGTTAAACAATGGAAAGTGAGGGGGAAATCTCATGATGAAATAAATGTTGGATAGTTCACCCAAAAATTAAAATTCTGTCATTAATTACTCACCCTCATGTCGTTCCAAACCCGTAAGACCTTCCTTCATCTTCGAAACACAAATTAAGATATTTTTGATGAAATCTGAGAGCATTCTGACCCTGTGTAGACTGCAATGTATCTACCACGTTCAAGGTCCAGAAAGGTACCAAGAATATAGACAAAAAGGTCCATGTGATATCAGAGGTTCAACCGTAATTTTATGAATCTACGAGAATACTTTTTGTGCGCAAAAAAATAAAATAGTTTTATTCAACAATTATTCTCCCCCGCGGCACCCTCTGCCTCCATTTTGGAGAGTAGGCACGACGCATGCACGTGATTTTCCTGCACGTAAACAAGGCATGCGTGTTTTACGTGCAAAAATCAAAGTGTGCGCATGTGTAAACTATCCCTTTACAACCACTTTCTATTTTGTGAAGCTCAACAATCTTGTTCTGCACATTAGAACTGTATTCTTTGGTTTTCCTCCTTGTGATGGATGATTACAGAATCCATGATGCCATGTATCTGAACAAGATGTTCAGGACTTCCGGCACAAAAACAGGCCCTTCTTCCAGGCAGATTTGTAACATCTTTAGTTCACTGGAACCTCTTAATTATTAATGGGGATTTTCAATGCTTTATATCTTTTCTTAAATGGATAGTTCACCCAAAAATTAAAATTCTGTCATTAATTACTCACCCTCATGTCGTTCCAAACCCGTAAGACCTTCCTTCATCTTCGAAACACAAATTAAGATATTTTTGATGAAATCTGAGAGCATTCTGACCCTGTGTAGACTGCAATGTATCTACCACGTTCAAGGTCCAGAAAGGTACCAAGAATATAGACAAAAAGGTCCATGTGATATCAGAGGTTCAACCGTAATTTTATGAATCTACGAGAATACTTTTTGTGCGCAAAAAAATAAAATAGTTTTATTCAACAATTATTCTCCCCCGCGGCACCCTCTGCCTCCATTTTGGAGAGAACGCACGACACATGCACGAGATTTTCCTGCACGTAAACAAGGCATGCGTGTTTTACGTGCAAAAATCAAAGTGTGCGCATGTGTAAACTATCCCTTTACAACCACTTTCTATTTTGTGAAGCTCAACAATCTTGTTCTGCACATTAGAACTGTATTCTTTGGTTTTCCTCCTTGTGATGGATGATTACGGGAATTTGGCCTTTGTGTTCCTCATATTTATAATCCTGTGGAACAGGAAGTCATGGCTGGACAGTTTCATGCTCCTAGTCACCCTGGTGTGTTAAAAATGTAAATATGAATGGGAATAGAATTCAGAGATATTTTACTCTTCGGAATTTCTAGGGGTGTCAATAATTGTGGCCAACATGCATTGGAGAAAAACTTTTATTTTATCATGAGATTTCCCTCCATTTTCATTTGTTTTATTTCAATGAAAGGTTAGAATTTTTTGAATGAAAGATCAAAAAGATAAATGATGCAGATTTATTTTCACAGCTGTCTGTCTCTCTCCATCCGTCGGTCCTTCCGTCTGTCCGTTCGTCTATCTGTCTGTCTCTCCATCCGTCGATCCTTCCATCTGTCCGTCTGTCTGTCCATCCGTCTGTCTGTCTGTCTCTCCGTCCGTCCATCCGTCCGTCTATCTTTCTGTCTGTCCGTCCGTCCGTCCGTCCGTCTATCTTTCTGTCTGTCCGTCCGTCTATCTTTCTGTCTGTCCGTCCGTCTGTCTGTCTGTCTGTCTGTCCATCCGTCTGTCTGTCTGTCTCTCCGTCCGTCCGTCCGTCTATCTTTCTGTCTGTCCGTCCGTCTATCTGTCTGTCTGTCCGTCCGTCCGTCCGTCTGTCTGTCTGTCTGTCTGTCTGTCCGACCATCTGTCTGTCTGTCCGACCGTCTGTCTGTCCGTCCATCCGTCTGTCCGTCCGTCTATCTGTCTGTCTGTCTGTCTCTCCATCCGTCTGTCTATCCGTCCGTCTATCTGTCTGTCTGTCTGTCTCTCCGTCCGTCTGTCTGTTCGTCCGTCTATCTGTCTGTCTGTCTCTCCGTCCGTCTGTCTGTTTGTTGGTCCGTCTATCTGTCCGTCTGTCTGTCTCTCCATCCGTCTGTCTGTCCGTCCGTCTATCTGTCCGTCTGTCTGTCTGTCTCTCCGTCCGTTTGTCTGTCTGTCTCTCCGTCCGTTTGTCTGTCTGTCTCTCCGTCCATCTGTCTGTTCGTCTGTCCGTCCGTCCGTCCGTCCGTCCGTCAGTCCGTCCATCTGTCTGTCTTTCCGTCCGTCCGTCCATCCCTGGCCATCCATCCATCTGTCTGTCTGTCCGCCCGTCTGTCTCTGTCTCTCTGTCTGTCCACCTGTGTATGGCACTAAAGAGACAGACTGTATGCTCTGTCTGTCTATTTTCATTGAAAAGCATTAGCACAGTGAATGACAGAGAGCTGTTTTAGTCACAGACGGTGAGTCAGCTCTCTAGGTTTGAGACGCAGCCAGAATGTAACTCTACACCTCCCTTAATTAATAATCCAGTGATCTCACAGTACCAGAGTGTTTGTCTGAATGAAGAGAGCACTTTCATCAGCTTCCAAACTTTCTCATCAGTCGATCTAAAGGATACAGTCGGAGGAGACATCTAACCACTGTTGGCCTGCAGATGGAGACTCAGTTTACAGTAATTCTGGGTTACATTATCTAATGCATCTCTCAGAGCCCAGAGCTGTACACTTCCTTCAGAAAGGAGACATTTGATGTCCATGGCAGTTTTTTTCTTTCTTTTAATGTTGTTATTTTTATGTTTTAATCTTTATTTAAAGCAGTGGATTGATTCAAGGAAGACTTTTGGCAGATTGATGATCAATTCTATATCCGACTACCAGACAACATGTGAAGTTGGCCACGTTTCTCACATACCAACCTGTTCATTGTCTTCTCGCTGAGCATTCTTCTAACGCACACCTTCGGGTGGACCATCTTCTCCAGCAAACATGACTAAAATGTTATCAGCCCAGGAGACTGCCAAGATCTATCACACAAATTATGTGAGAAACGCGAGGGCCGTCGGTGTGCTGTGGACTATCTTCACCATCTGCTTCACCATCATCTGTGTGGTGGTCTTCATTCAGCCGTACTGGATTGGAGACAGTGTTGACACCCCTCAGTCAGGCTACTTTGGGCTCTTTCACTACTGCATTGGGAACCCCATCACAGGAGAGCTGGTGTGTAAGGGCAGTGCTTTGGACTTAGGATCCATCCCTTCAGGTGCCTTCAAAACCGCTATGGTCTTCGTTGGGATCTCTTTGCTGCTGATCGTAGGGACTATTGTCTGCTTTAGTTAGTTTTTCTTCTGCAACTCAGGCAGCGTGTACAAGATCTGCGCATGGATGCAGCTGGCAGCTGGTTAGTGGAGCAATTTCCCTGAATTTGAGTTTTATTAATTAACATAAACATTAATTATAATATAATATAATTTAATATAATATAATAATCATTAATATTGAACCACCAATATAAAAAATATCGTATCATATCATATATCATACAGTGCCCCAAGAAGTATTTTGAACACATCTATTATTTTCTTAAAGGGGTCATAGGATGCTACATGCACTTTTACAAGTTGTTTGAACTGAAATGTGTGTTGGCAGTGTGTGTACACAACCACCCTAAAAAAAAATCCAC
>NW_015652298.1:727317-734476 GCF_001515625.1 Sinocyclocheilus rhinocerous | reverse complement strand
TTAAAGGGGTCATATAATGCTACATGCACTTTTACAAGTTGTTTGAACTGAAATGTGTGTTGGCAGTGTGTGTACAAAACCACCCTATAATGATAAAAATCCACCCAGTGTTTTTTTTTTAAATCTGCTCAAATCTTTACCCCTTTCTCAAATCGAGCCGATGTCAGATGCCTTTGATTGACAGTAGCGTTTCAGCACAGACTGGACTGGCGTCTTACCTTAGACCCACCCTGAGTGAGCTGTCATCAGTCCGCCATTGTTTCACCGCCGGAGCAGATGTAGATAAGAATAACTCCTAACAAGCGATTTGGGTGTTCTGTTGTTGGATGTAATAATGAACATAGCAGTTGTCATTTACTCCCGACATGTGAGCCGCTGAACTCGCAGAAACATTGTTTCTGAAGGGAATGCGCCCCCGATCTACATAAATCTATGTTCGCGTGAATCATTCATGATCCAGCCTCATCTACAGAAGAAGTGAGTATAATGTTTTTTAATGAATCTTTGCAAATCGCCTTTCCTAATAATGTGCTAATTAGCAAGTTTCACATAAATGCGGCTAAAGTAAACAGTCTCTCTGAGAGCAGCTCAGAAGAGAGGGGCGGGGTCAGCAGAGCTCATTAACATTTAAAGGAAAACGCTACAAAACGGCATGCTCTGTTTTTGACAGGGTAAAAAAAGGTGTTTTTTACACTACCATTGAGAAATTTTAACCAAACTATGTTACAGACATTTCATTAAGACCCTAAAGAATCATATCAACTTGTGGAAAATGGGCATCCTATGACCCCTTTAAAAATATAACATTAATTTAATTATTTAATGATCATTTATTATATATTAAACCACGTGGCATTTATTTGTTGCTTTTTGTTTAAAGTGATATAATCTGTGTGCTGATGTTGTTTAATGTTTTATTAATTAATGCAATAACATTCAGTCATTTCTTAATGTGTTTTAAACGTATTGTTTATTTTGCATTATTTATATGCTATTATAATATTTATTCATATTTTGAATTAGCTTTTATTTTATATTTTTAGTTTTAATTTTAACTAAAATTAAAGCTAAAAATATAAAATAAAAGCTAATTAATAATAATACTTATTTTATATTAACTTGTCTTTTTTAGTTTTTGCTTTTTTAAATGTTCCGTTTTATTTTAGTTTAAGTAATTTATTTTTTAATAGGGTTAGGGATACATAAAACTTGAACAAATTCGAAATGTTGCCTTGACAACTAATTTTCTTAATCTCTAAAACTAAAGTTTTTCATCAAATATTTATGTTTTATTACAGATTTGTTTAAATGAATGCAAATGTAAATCTTAAAGATTTAGTTTTATTAATACAATTAATACAGTGTGAGTTAATGGTCTGTAAAAGTTATTATAGTAGTTATTATATTATAGTTATTAAGTACTGACTAACTCTTCAGATGCTTCAAAAGTTCAGTTACGTTCTTGAGGCTGAATAGAGAAATAAACAGCTTTATTTCAGTCCTGAACTGCATGAGGTTACTCAGGACTTCAGCACCCTGGATAGTTCCACATTTTATTGACAGGCAATGCTGCTTTACAGTAAAATCAATGGAATATATTGGGAAAAAAATCAATGGAAAATGTGCTGCGTTGTGAAATATAATGTTTTCAAGTTTAGTTCTGTCTAATGAAGCTGTCAATGAGGACACGGATAACCCTCTCATCACATCATGTTACATAACAATGCATTTGCAATGCATACTCATTAAATGAAAGTGAGAGTGATAATGAGAGCAAGTGTGTGTAAGGCAATACCCACAGCAGCACCAGCTGCCCTGCAGAGAGTATATTGTCATATGAATAATAAATGATGAGTTGAGTGTGGCTGAAGTTGCCAGGCAACAGTCCCAATGAAAAGTATTTCTGGTAGTCAAGAGTATTTTTGACTAATGTGAAGGAGTCTTGCTTTTTCTCCAGTGAATATTTCTCAGAGTGTGTTTATTTTGATAGTTACCTTCTGTATAGACTTAAAGATTAAAGTCTATAAGAAGTATTGTACATGTACACCATATTGACCAAGAATAAACACAAATTTAATACATTTTATTACATTATTTCAAGTAAGGAGTGGGGGTGGTGTTTTGGAGGAATGCCTCTTCGAAATATGTAATGTAAACATATTATATTATATTGATTGCATTTTAATAAAGTCATATTGTGAAATAATTATAATTTCAAGTAACTCTTTTCTATTTTAATATATTTTAGAATGTAATCTATTGCCGTAATTGCCAGGGGTGCACATACGTTTTTCAGCCTGGTTCTCATAAGAGAACCTGGAGATTTGGTTTGGTCCTCACACTGCACATAGTGTGACCGATTAAATATAACTATAAAAAATACATTCATAATAGTGATAATATTATTGCACTTTATTTAGTTCGTTTTTTTAAAATAAAATAAACAAAATAATAAAGTGTGATAATACTATTATATTTTAAAATAAAAAAGGGAGTATTAAATACAAATACAGTTCTTTTATAGTAAACTTAAAAATAAAATGCTAATGTTTACTTCTTTTTTCATGAATTTTCTTAATTTTCAACCTTAAAACCAGCAGGCTTTTATTTTGGCGGGTTGCCGGCAAGTAAGTATGCGCTTCCGGGTTTAGCGCTGCCGATTGAAGAGCGTCAGTGAATGAAATGTCACAGTTTTGCATTGTGCTTTGAAAACGGCAGCGGGTAGCCTAGATGTATGCTTTCAATTTGAATAGAAATCTTATACAGTACAGTTTGTCGATCTAAAATGGCAATTGTGCATTAACAGCCGTCATCCATGTCCGTACGCAAATGCGCTGTCAGAACTTATTTATACAGCGCATTTTTTATTTTGGTCGCGCATGCGCACCTGCAGACCACTTGTGTGCAAATCTGAGCCATTACTCCAGTCTTTAGTGTCATTCTTCATTCTGGAAAACTTTTTCTTTCTTTCGTTCTCTTTCTTTCAACCTTCTTTGATGAATAGAAACTTCAAAAGAACATTTATTTGCTTTTTTCTAACAATGTAAAGTCTGTACTGTTACTTTAGACCAATTTATTTCATCCTTTTGGAATAAAAGTGTAAGGAAATTTCTTACTGACCCCAAACTTTTGAACGGTGGTGTAGTTTCAGTTCTGAACAGAACTATAGCTCGAAAAACAAGTTATTTAATGAATCTGTTTGCAATTGTAAACAATTATAATATAACAAGTGTAAAACACGTTAAGAAACAACAAAAATGTAAAAAAATTTTAAACAATCCCTTCACTTAATTTTTATCTGACTGGGTTTCTTTTCCATCTTCAGCGACTTGTATGGTGACAGGCTGCATGATCTATCCAGACGGCTGGGACTCAGAGGAGGTGAAGCGGATGTGTTGTCAGCGGATGGATAAATACACGCTGGGTAACTGCACGGTGCGCTGGGCGTACATCCTGGCCATCATCAGCATCATGGACTCCCTCATATTATTCTTCCCGGCCTTCGTCCTGGACAACCGGCAAGACAAACTGCTGCCAGAAGACTTCCAGGTGGAGGAGAAGAAAGGTATAGACTACTATAAGTTACCTTCAGTACTGGCTAGACCAGTGTTTCCCAACCGGGGTGCCGTCTGTCGAGAGCAGGGGTGCCGTGTAAAAAATCCTTTTTTAATATTTTTAAATTGCTAAAATTTTCAAAAAAGCATCTATTATATAATATCCATTTCTGATGTCGCCAATAATTAGAGATGCACCGAAATTTCGGCTGCCGAAAATGAGTTCACCGCTCAGGATTCACTTTCACGTGGTGTGACGCTCTGCGTATTATCCCGCTCTATGCGTGTGCGCTCCGCTCAGCTCCACTCATACCCCACTGTAAAATTAAAAAAACACTGAGTGAGCAAAAATTTGTGAGATAGCTAGTTATAATGGTAATTAAATAATGTTTACATATGTATAAAAGCCTACATTAAAATCTGTCATATAAATTGGTCTCTTCATTAGAAATTAGCCTACTGATTGCCACCATTGATGGACAATTTTTAATATTAAAAATATCTGTATGACATTATATTCTGCAGTTCTTCCCTGTTGTACCGAATATCTATACTTTTCAAATTATCATATCGAAGTTAGAAATTAAACAAAATAAATTTTGTAGGGTGCCACAAGTTTGTTAAAATTTCCAAAGGGTGCCGCGACTAAAAAAAGGTTGGGAAACACTGGGCTAGACTACTGGAGTCCATTACTGATTACAAAACTACATGACAAAAATTGTAATTAGTCGCGTCATCTATTAGATTACACATTTTAAGTAATGTATTCATAATATACATAAAATAACGACTTCAAAATTCATCAAAAATATCTTAATTTGTGTTCCGCAGATGAACGGAGGTCTTACGGGTTTAGAACGACATGAGGGTGAGTAATTAATGACAGAATTTTTATTTTTGGGTGAACTAACCCTTCAGTTGTTTAGAGGAAAGAGAGTGATGTGTGTTTAAAATAGCATCGGTGGGGGGTAAATAATGACAGATTTCTTTTGTTTGGTGAACTGTTCCTCTAAATAATATAAAAAAGATGGGCAGAGGGTGTTTTGTTTCTTTTTACAGCACCCTATGTTCTAGCCTTCACCGTTTTATCTGATCTAGCCAAAGCTGGCATCTCATGTAAAGTTGCTTCTTTTTGAAAAAGAAGAAGAAGAAAAAAGCTCATGTATCTTCTGCTGTATAAAAAAAACAATGCCCAGAGAGACAAGATTCCTTTTTTGCTCTATGTAACAGCCGTGGCAGAGCTCTGTAATCACAGAGAGCTCACTTCCAACATGCAGCGCTAGTAAAATGAATTCTATTAGCCGTGACAGATTTGTGTACATTTATGTGTGCCTTTCATTAGCGTGCTCAGTCACTTGCAACAACACAGAAAAACACTATTAATCATGCTATTCCTGTTCGCATATTCCTCATACAAGGCTGTGAATGTTGTTGAGGAACTAATAGAGCTCTTTTTTTGTCTTTAGAGGAAGCAGGAAGATCCCCTGCGCATCAATGGACCCTGTGGGTTTTTTGGGCCACTTTTCGAGAAATATGAAGGAAAATAATGATCTTAATTTACTCGTGTCTGTAGTAAGTAATTGCCACCTTTAAGGTTACTTCAAGCATTATTTATAATATATAAACTGCATCGAGATATTTCATATTTTGAGACCAAAGCCAACTTGAGAGGAAATGTATTTTTAAAAAAAAATCACTTTTGAGTTTTGTAAAAAAAATTAATCAGTCAACAGGAATGAACTTGACATTTCTATTTATATGATGTCACATTGACCAGCCCTGCCCACAGTGAATCTCATTGGTCCCTCAAAACCCTGCTCCACTCTGTAAGTGGGGACTTTCACTCATAGAGCCAGTGACTGGAATTTTGAATCTGTTCACTTAAAAGATTCAGATTTGTTACTTGATTCACTCAGTGGCTCTTTTTGCTAGCTACAACGGTAAGGAGCAGTTGGACTTACGATTTCTGTTCCATTCACTTTCATTCATACACCAACTTGGAAACACAAGATCATGCAAAGATGTTTTGCATTTTACTAGCATTCCAAATCAGAAGTTTGGTGGGTTCTGACCTGCGAATTCATATCACGCGAGGACCTGTTGCAGCATAATCATATCTTTAAAGCTGCAGGTTTGAAGGAAGGTTGATATTGTACATTTTGGAATTATGTTTTTAAAAAAAAAAAGACGCCACATTGAACCGGTGTCTATAGTTTTTACCTGATCTCGAGTCAGTTTTATAAATTTGTAGACGTTTTAATGAGACATTTGTATAAGTAAAAGGAATAATTATTATTTCTAAAAAAATAGTAATAGTAGTTAATTTGCTTTTTTATTGGCCTGTTTGGCATGAGCCATCCAAAGAACATACAAAACAAGCCCTGAAAATTGACAAAAGAGCACGTATTATACCGACACTTAATATTTAATGGTATTAGATAATTAGTTAACTGCATTTGGCTGCAGGTTTGAAGGAAGGTTGATATTGTACATTTTGGAATTATGTTTAAAAATAAAAAAGACGCCACATTGAACCGGTGTCTATAGTTTTTACCTGATCTCGAGTCAGTTTTATAAATTTGTAGACGTTTTAATGAGACATTTGTATAATTAAAAGGAATAATTATTATTTCTATAAAAATAGTAATAGTAGTTAATTTGCTTTTTTATTGGCCTGTTTGGCATGAGCCATCCAAAAAACATACAAAACAAGCCCTGAAAATTGACAAAAGAGCACGTATTATACCGACACTTAATATTTAATGGTATTAGATAATTAGTTAACTGCATTTGATAGATTATACGGTCAATAAAACATTTGCATTGGGTTTATAAAAGCATGTTTGGCCTGAGTTTTCATTGCATTTACCCCATTTTGACCAGCAGGGGCACCAGTCTTTGATGTT
The DNA here is from genome assembly GCF_001515625.1 of Sinocyclocheilus rhinocerous. Classification (NCBI taxonomy): domain Eukaryota; kingdom Metazoa; phylum Chordata; class Actinopteri; order Cypriniformes; family Cyprinidae; genus Sinocyclocheilus; species Sinocyclocheilus rhinocerous. The sequence continues at coordinate 728,016 of NW_015652298.1, read as the reverse complement.
TCGAACGCTTTAGTGAATCGTTTTGCAAAGCAATTAGTTCAGTTGATTTGAAGCTTCGTTTCTCCCATCACTTTACACTAGCAACTTTTTGTGTTGAGTCACTCACTCAACTGATTTCTCAAAAATGGTTTAAAACAAGTTTTTTTTAAACTATAATTTAAATTTGTGTCTACTAAAAGACTCCATTAAATCTTAAAGATCATTCCGGTTTCCTCCACAATGACAACAGATCTAATCTAGATCATTGGTTTTGTTCCTGAATGAGAAACCTCGTTCAGTGCCGCTCTGAAGACACAAAATACCAGCTTGTTCCGTGAAGGCGTTAATAATAATAATAATAAAAGAAGCTATGCTTGTGCTAAAATCAATCTGTGTAGACAGGAAAGCAGGAAAACTCTTTACGATGTAGATTTAAGCAAACTGAAACGAACATGAGAAATTCATTCCAAAATTTAACCGGATACGCTCGTACACGTTATGAATCAAAACTGAAAAGTTAATTATTTTGCCATTTCAAAAACTTTATTTGAAGTTACTACAGAAACTATTTTAGTTCAGTGCTGAACAATCAAAAGCAGAGACATTCATGAAAAAGGAGACAGCGGAGAAGCAGATGATATTTGTGTAGGTCAAATGAAACTGCCTCGTCCAAAAGAGAAAGCAAAGGCCCTTTGAAATCTGCTGCTTGAAGCAACACCG
>NW_015652298.1:707698-727238 GCF_001515625.1 Sinocyclocheilus rhinocerous | reverse complement strand
GGGGGGGGGGGGGAAGCTCAAAAAGATGCACAGATCATTGCAGATTCACATCAAGGCATCTCGAAATCAGTGATTCTCAAACATTTTCCTTAAGCCATTTATTCATAGCAAAACTGTACACAAATAATGGGACTGTACAACACTGATCGTGTGAAGAACCAACTCTTTGGTATGAGTATGTACAAAATTTGAAACGTTTTCACTGATTTGAGATTTTGTAACGACCTTGATACCAAAACTCCTCCCTGGCATTCACATATTAAATGTCATTATTACTGTCGTGCAAACCATGATAGTCCTTTAAGGATTTTATGACATGTGAAAAGTTAGCATTTCTCTTTGATTTTCTTTTTGCCCTTTGCGGTAAAAATACGTGTGTGTTTCTCTTGCACTGTAGAGTAGCTCACATTCAATATGAAGATTTCTGAAACGCACTCAGGACTTCGAAAACGTCCATTCGTGTTCCCTTCATTCAGACCTCTGATGTAAAACCCCTTGTGAAGATATGGAAAACAATTCGAAGGAAGCTACGATCAACAATCGTTTTTTTAATACAATGAAAAAAAAAACGGTACAATCAGCTACTGAGTGCGAGTTACTGCAAACACTAAGAAAACAGAGAAGTGGAACTCTTAAGAAGATAAATCAATTCAAACCATCCTGTGATATGACGGATATTGATAGAAAAGTGGTTGTTAGATAAATCGGCAAGAGCACAAACCACTGAAACGACGGTACACTCAAATGATAACAATTACGTAAAAAAGCGACGACGATTTGAGAACTGGATCTGTGTGAGCGGACCTTCTTGTATCTGCCGTGACTCCCTAAGACGGCGTCTGTCAGTGGGGAGCATTCATGGGCGTGTGAGAGTGTGTGTGTGTGTGCACGTTTCGGAGCTTTTTGGCCACTAGGTGGCGATCCAGGAATGACGGAGGCACTCGGCAGCCGTTGCTCTTTTCTCTGGAATGAGGTCCAACATTGGGAGGAGGAAGTCCGAGAAATTCTGGGCTTCCTCTCGGGGCCATTCGTACTTTTCGACCAGCACGTCCGGCAAACCCCACGGTTTCAGCTTGGTGATGTGCCTCAGGTCACCTAGCGTACAAATAAATACATGGACACATCCACACCCAATCAGAAGTTACAGCTGGAAATAAGAGCGGCTATGCATTTACACGCACACTAAAAATGTATAGCCATACTAATAATGGGAGTGCAGACATACCCCATCAGTCAAACTGTGACATTCACACAAAGCTACTGAACACTGCCAGCAGGTTTATCAAGTAAGTGAAACGCATTAGCTAAGCAATTAATCATGTAACAAGTGTCTATTGACAGACGTACCTTTCTTGGTGAAAAATTCCTTGGAGTATTTGCCGTTCATGACGAGTTTACGAGGAATCTTCCCCAGCAGCTCGATGATCAACGCGATGTGATCTGTTTACAATAGAAATGAGGCTCGAGATAAAGCTTCTGACATTTACAAGCAGCAAACTTTTAAAACTGAATTGATGTGCTAAAAATGTTATCTATTGTCCTGCCAATTCATGTTTGCCATTGATTTAGAGTTGGCATTTTTTTTGAAATATGAATTATTGCTTTTACAACAATTACTATGTAATAAACATTTCTAAAATAATTTTATAAAATAAAAATTGAGTATTTAGCTGTTACTATTAGGGCTGCACTATTAAAACTGTGAAAGCCGCTATTAATTTAATATTAAAAAAGGGTTAGACAAAAACAAACAAACAAACAAAAAAACTATGTAATTATACATGTAAGTACTGAGTAATATTAATTAACTACATGAACTTACTATATGGTTAGGGTTAGGATGAGGTTTTGGTCTAGGGTTGCTTGCATGTAATTATGCATAATTTATTGTTATTATAATAGTAAGTACATGTAACGTGTAACAAGGACACCTTAAAATAAAGTGTTACCCAGCATTATTATGTACCATATGAAAAAAGGATATTCGTTTTGATATTTGTTAAAGATAAAATTATTAGTGTTTTTAAAGATGAACCCTAAGTGAGTGTTAATGATGGCAAATGTAATCCAAGTGTAAAAATGTAATGCACAAAAATATAGGATATCGACTGAAACTGATAAATTAAGGCTGCTGTGGTATTGATATATTCTGCATCCCTAGTTACTATATTGTATATTTCAGCACAGCAGGAATTCTTAAAACAGCTCAGAGGCCAAAACCTCTCTGGCCATTCACTCCCTAGTGCCACCTCCATAATGACAGCGCAAATATTACACTGCGCTTGAGTGTCTAGTAATGGTTCTCGTTCAAGTGCTAATTAATAGGCGCAGTGTGATTTGTTCTCCAGATGCGACTGTTTGTTTATGTGTTGGAGCTTTTGATTGGCTGCGGGTCTGCTAAAGTTGTGTGGGTTGAATCCCAAGCTGTGGAAGAATAATTACCTTCATCTCTGGAATAATCCTCTCCGGAGTGAGGCTCAAACAGGTAATCGCCTGTTGCCAGCTCAAATGCCTAGGGAGAGACACACTTTGAGAAGGCATGCATGTGTGTGTGGACATAGCGATCCTATTATCATATTCTCTAGGTAGTAGGCTGACTGAAGCGAGTGCAGCTCGCAACACTATTGTTACGCAGTGGGTTTGAAATACTGATACAAACAGAGTTTAACCTCTCTCAGTGGGTCTGGCCTTACTGCTTAAAAAGGTGCAGAGTCTGTGCAGCGCAAAGCAGGACAAAAGGCCGAGGGAGCAGCGTCAGTGAAACGCTCGGAGAGTCAGTCATAGAGTCACCTTCCTCTGACACCTGACTTCAGCCTGACAGGAAATTAGCTCTGTTCCGAAAGCTGCCGACCTACACAGCATTTTAAGACACTAAGGCCGTTCCAAAATAGTGCCAAAAAAAAAAAAGTGTCATAACGTTAGCAACATGCTAATGTACTACTGTTAAGTCGTTACTTTAAGAACATGCCAACACAAAACTACTGGAATCAAATTAGGGTCATTACTTTAGCAAAATGCTGATGCTTAACTATTGGAATTAAATTAGAGTCATTACCTTGCCAACATGCTAACATAAAGCTACTGTAATCAAATTTGCATATCAAGTCACTATCTTAACAACATGCTAACGCAAAATTCTACTGGAAACAAATTTGAATATCGAATCATTACTTTAGCAACATGCTAACGTAAAGCTACTGGAATCAAATTTGGGTATCGAGTCACTACCTTAGCAACATGCTAACGCAAAACTACTGGAATAAAATTTTTTATATTGAATCATTACTTTACCAAAATGCTAACGTAAAACTATAAAAATTTAATTTGAGCATCAAGTCATTACTTTAGCAAAAATGTTAACAAAACTCTACTAGAATGAAATTAGCAGACTACCTTAGCAACATGCTAATGCAGAACTACTGGAATTAAATTTGTGTATCGAATCATTACTTTAGCAACATGCTAACGCAAAACTATTAAAACCAAATTTGAGTATCGAATCACTACTTTAGCAACATGCTAACGCAAAACTACTGGAATTAAATTTGTATATCGAATCATTACTTTACCAAAATGCTAACGTAAAACTATTAAAATCAAATTTGAGTATGGACCTTTTTCCACATTTCCGGGTTTCTCAGCAGCGGAAGTCGTCATAGTTGGGTTAACTTGAAGAGCAGCGAATGGAAGAGTACCACAATATATATTTTTTGCATTTCCATTTGCTCAAATAGCAAAAAAAAAAAAACTCCTCGATAGTGTTTTCATGACTTTCAATAAAAGGAAAAAAATTGAGAGAGACTGATAACGGCAGTCAGAAGAGAGAACGATGTCAAATTTACCGTCCCTCCCATAGACACTGCATTAGAAACATCCTCGCATTAGCGTTAACAGTTTTTTTGTAATTTGATGCAAAGGTGATATACTACAAAGAATAGTGTTATAAATGTACATACATTTAATAAAAAAATACAAATATGAAAAACTTGAGGATTAACGATGCTGATGACCGTTAAAAGCATCATCACAGTCTTGTGAAAAGGGTCCATCGAGTCATTACTTTAGAAAAAATGTTAACAAAGCTCTACTAGAATGAAATTTGGGTATTGAGTCACTACCTTAGCATCATGCAACCACAAAACTACTGGAATGAAATTAGAGTTTGGCAACTAAATTATTACTTTGGCAAAATGCTAACGTAAAACTATTAAAATCAAATTTGAGTATAGAGTCATTACTTTAGCAACATCCTATCACAAAACTCTACTGGAACCAAATTTGAATATTGAATCATTACCTCAGCAATATGCTAACTTAAAGCTACTGGAATGAAATTCGAGTATCGAGTCATTACTTTAGCAACATGCTAACACAAAACTCAGCTCACTGGGTTTTGCAACAGAGTTGCTGATTTGAAACTTTGATGTTTTGGAACTGCACACTTCATTCCATTTTTTTTTAAAATATAGGCTCTGAATAAGGGTGCTTTCACACTTGGTTCGATGGCCTGGTCCGAACCCGAGTTCGATTACTCCCTCCTCCCCCTGCTGGACTGCGTTCATATTATTTTATTTGGGTCCGAACCGCGGTTCGTTTGCGTCATCAAGCCAGCAGCTGTTTACCCCGTTGCTTAGTAACGGCGGCGCAGGAGAAGGCGGCAAAATGCATAACATTGCTCTCTGCGTTTCTGAACCATTCATTTTGTTTACAAAGCTTCAGTGCATAACGACACTTACGTCTGTCTTACGAATGTACTGCAAATGCTCCAAGGATTGCTAAAGGCAAACAGAAATGAGACATGCAGCTTTCTGCTTGCAGCGCGTCAGTCACGCTCTTGAGGAAAGTGAGTGAAACACACAAACACACATTGTTCTCAAATAATACGTCATTAATAGCGGTTCACTTCCGCGATTTGGTATAACTGCATTCACATCAGCAGCGAATCGTACCGGAGTTCACATGAACCATACCCCAGACCACCCTTTTTAAGCGGACTCGGGTACGGTTCGCAGGTGCGCACCCGAGGTCGGAAGACAGCGTTCACATCATCCAAACGAACCGAACTCTGATGTCAATTGAACCCAGGTGTGCACCAAAAGTGCTAGTGTGAAAGCACTCTAAATCTCATTCGGCTGTCTTTAAACGCACCATGCAAGCTGTGCTCCAGATGTCAGCTGGGGTGCTGTATCCTGCTCCAATCAACACCTCCAGAGAGCGATACTGCCGCGTCTGAATGTCGTCTGTGAAGTGCTTGTGCTGATGATGACAAACAAGAATTACATAAAGAAGAAGCAACTGAGACATCAGCATCTCAATCAATCAATTCAGTTAAGGGTTGGCAGAATCTTTGTTTTGGGGTGGACTATCACTTTAACACTCTGACTGAGCCGTTTCTGGTGTAAATGCAAGGAAAACTCCACACTCACCACCCAGCAGGCGTTGCCCAGGTCAGCGATTTTCACTCGGATCTTATCAGCGTTTAGCAGATCCAGGGGGTCGACTAGCAGGTTTCCTGCTGCAATCTTAGCTGCAGTACAAGAGAAGAACGAGAAAGATGGTTTTAGAGTTAATAACACACACATATTCTGGATTGGCTCCTGTGAGGTTCAATGTGTTTGCTGAATTATAAAGCCTTGTAGGATGTTGAGACTAATGCAGCGGCTCTCTATTAATCCATATCAGCCATGAAAAACCAGAGCATCATGATGAAGACACTAGAACACCAGTAACCTGTGGTTAACTGCTTGTCTTATTGATTTAAATGTAGGGTAGACAATTTCAGAAAGAAAGTTAAAGCATAAGATCTCACCCTCCCTGCAAATCACTCTCCAAAGCCACACCTCCTACAAAACACATGAACACGCACAGGCAGACCAGAGACTAACCAGCGACACCATGAGAGACACCAACGCTGTCAGATTACCTCCTCATGTCTCGTTCACCAGTGAGAAAACATTACAGTACAAAGTGCATAGTATTACAATAATAACGCCGTCCATTCTTGCTTGGTCTGCAATAGCGTAATGTAACGCGCTGATGACGTATCATGTCTGTTCAAACAAAGCGCTTGGAGGTATGCAAATACATACGTTTACAGGCAGGTAGGACAGCCAATTGTAGTCATCGGACCAAACAATCTGATTGGACGAACATTTTATGGTCCTTCGCCTTCCACAGACGATGTAAATACATATAAATTCATTTAGACCACTTAACTAAGTGATTTCTATCGGGATGTGAAGAGACTTTAAACCAGCATAACAAAAAATGTTTTTGAACCAAATCACTTGCCCTGCCTTTAAAGGTGCACTAAGCAATATTTGAAAAATGCTTCTGACCACAGCGTCGGACCGAGTCCCAAAACACATTTGTAGCCAATCAGCAGTAAGGAGGCATGTCTTGTTATGATAGAGAGAAGAGAGAGCTCAATTTGAGTGCACAGGACGGATATTAGCAAATCGACTATAGATAGAGAGAGATTGCAGATAAAATTATTATTTTTTAAATATCTCTGAGGAAACATTAAAAAGAAGGGTTATGATCAGGAAAGAGGTAGGACCCACGTAAATATCGGAGCAGCTTTCCAGCGGTGGAGAGAACTCGAGGAGTGGGAAGGCCTGGAATCGTACGCCGAGGTTGTGTTGTTTTTTCTTCTTGATAGGCGAGTAACGTTGATTTTGCTTTGTTTCACACAACTTATCCGTGTTGGCTTTTGTTTGAATATGCTAGATAAAAAAAGAGGAAAATATCAGAGGAACAAAACATTTAAAAAAGGGTTACGATCAGACAAGAGGTAGGACCCACGTAAATATCGGAGCAGCTTTCCAGCGGTGGAGAGAACTCGAGGAGTGGGAAGGCCTGGAATCGTACGCCGAGGTTGTGTTGTTTTTTCTTCTTGATAGGCGAGTAACGTTGATTTTGCTTTGTTTCACACAACTTATCCGTGTTGGCTTTTGTTTGAATATGCTTGTGTGTCATCTTCACTTGTTTCCGTGATCGTCGTTGCCATGGTTGTGTACGTACGTGTGGGGCAGAGATTTCAAAATAGGGGTGAGGTCCTGCTGGGGTATGGGCTTGTTTGTTTTGGTGCTTTCAAATAACAACATCGTTTGGCAAAAATCGCTTAGTGCACCTTTAACTGAGTGAAACTTGAAATGGGCTATCCTGTAACATCGAAATCAAACCACCGGGAATTCAAGTCAACATGAAACCACAATCGACAGCTAATACTTACATAATGCGATACACTTCCAAACTTTAAAAATGAACATTTGTCATTATTGATCATTATTGTGAACAACTGTGCGCCACTATGTGCCACTATGTGCATGTGAAGCCATAGATCTCTCTGTTGTGGAATTTCACACAAGTCTATAAATGGGAAGCCCGACTTCAAGTGGCATTCTGATGCACTTTTCCCACGAGGAAGTTGGAAATTACTACTTTCCGAGTTAAAACTAATGCAACATAAGACAGACTGTTGACATCAGCCAAAAAAAAAAAAAAAGTATTTTCACAGCTGGAGCTCATTATTGCTTTTTGATGAAAGAAAAACTGATTTTTGTTTTGATTAACATGCACTGATGAATAATGCACAATAGGACAAAAAAAAAAGTGTGTTAAGAATGTGAAAGGATGATTTCATTTCATCTTGACTATAAGACTTCAAGACAACAGCAATAAGAAATCATTTTTTGGTAACACTTTAGTATAGGGACCAATTCTCACTATTAACTAGTTGATTAGCTGTTTGCTGTAACATATTGGCTGTTTATTAGTACTTATAAAGCACATACTCTGCATGACAATATTCTACATCCCTAATCCTACCCAATACCTAAACTTAACAACTACCTTACTAACTATTAATAAGCAGCAAATTAGGAGTTTGAGGTAAAAGTCATAGTTACAAAATTGAGGACCTTGCGTAAGTGACATGATTGCAAGTTACAGTTAAATTCTTCCAAATGAGTAAAACTCAATACTCACACTTTTCATTACTTATCCAAAAATTTGCCATGTGAGAAAACGTGGTAACACTTTAGTATAGGGACCAATTCTCACTATTAACTAGTTGATTAGCTGTTTGCTGTAACATATTGGCTGTTTATTAGTACTTATAAAGCACATACTCTGCATGACAATATTCTACATCCCTAATCCTACCCAATACCTAAACTTAACAACTACCTTACTAACTATTAATAAGCAGCAAATTAGGAGTTTATTGAGTCAAAAGTAATAGTTAATGGTTTGTTAATAGCAAGAATTTGACCTTAAAATAAAGTGTGACCCATTTTTCAATGAAACAATTTATACATGCATTAGTTATAGGCAACTATGACAAATATGACTTCAGTCTGATGTGAATGAACGTCATCATAACAGATAGAGAAAGGAACAGTTCCCTGAAAAAAAAAAAAAAACGAACGTTCATTTAATTCAGGGTTCCTAACCCAGTCCATCTACCATTGTATTTACATGACTTTTATCCTTCCTTTTTCATGTGTAATGGAAAAATTAATGATTAAAAAAAAAACTGCATTCACAATGAGCAATTTCTTCAGCTCTTAAAATATTTAGAAACATCAATTCATTAAAATGTCCTTGACTTTTTTAAGAATTTAGTATTGTAGTACTGCAACTAATGGAGAACTATCATCTAACTATTTTGATAATAATTTCTTTTAATTATTTAAATGTATTTAAATTATATATATATATATATATACTATTAAATTATAATTATTCCAAAATATATAAAAATGTATTATTTAATCCCCATTAAATATTATAATTTTATATTATTTAATCCCCATTAAAGTTTGTAATTCATATAACACTTACTATCTGTATATACTGTATAGCATTTGCCTCTTTTCCAAAATCATTTTTATGCACATAATTGATAATTAAAATTTTTATTTATAATTTTTTGTTTTTAATTTATTTTTAACCTTAGTCTAATTGATTATTTGTTTATTACTTTTAAAACCCATTAATTTCATTGCCTGTAAATTTAAAAGTAATTTCCTGATATGACTGGAGGAACTCCAACTTTATAATTTTATAGTTTCATCAAATTCATGTTTTATGTGAACTGCCCCTTTCCTGGTTAAATACTGCTAACATTATTCAACACCACAAAATCAGGCTGTTAGTGATTCCAGTTCAGCTGACAGTGTTAGAGACTCCGTAGGAAAACATACAGACGGAGAGAGAGAGACAGAGAGAGGAGGGAGGGGAGTTAGTAAAGAGCAAACAGAGGGGTGTTCCTCCAACGAGAGCTCCGCACTGACCGTCCTTCAGACTCTCCTCCTCTGTGGCCGCCTGCGCGCTGGGGTCCACCTCCATGGTGAGGCCCATCTCCGCTCTGGGGCCCTCAACAGAACCGGAGCAGTTCAGCTCCGCCGTGGGGCTCTCTTGATCCTGCACCCTAGGGCACTGTGACTCAACCATGCCACAAATCAAAGGTCCATTACCGTCTGTGGCGACAGGGGATGGAGGACTGGGCTCGTTCTCTACGGTGCCGTTGCACGCTGGGTAAGGGTTAGTAGGCTCGGAGCCCTCAGTGCCGCTGTCGTAGGGGTTCACGGGGGTGTCGTCCTTCATCTGTTGCTGGAGATCCAGGGTCTGCTCTTCCTCAGGGACCTGGCTGTGACCGTTGATGGCGCCTCTGTGCTGAGACCAACCATCTGAGATGCCATCTGGGGTGGAAAGAAGTTCAACTGATATGTCTCGACACAGTACTCGGACTCTCAAGCGCAGCAGCACCAGTTATAATTGATGAAGACAGTAGCTGGAAGCATGATTTTTTTTTTAAATGACTAGGATGTGGCTAGACTCAAAGAAAAGCAGCAGAGATTCTGCTACATTACAGAATATCTCACAACAAAGCCCAGTGTGTCATTTCATAATTAATAATAGCAGTAACCGCTTTAGATTAACATTTAATGTATAAGAAAATGTAACTGGTATTTGCCTATGCTCAGTGTTGTTGATGGATGCCAGAGCATTAATTGTTGCTAAGGTGTTCTGAGTGCATTGCTAGATTGATCAAATAACAAAACACAGTTTTTAAAGAAAGACTTAGTCTGACAAATCCTTTCCTGAATGAACTGACTGAATCCATCATAGCGGTTACTAAATCAACATCTAGTTCTGCATTCAAATTTAAATGCATTACAGTGCATTGCATTGATGGAATATTAGATATATTATAATATGAATAGAAAATTGTATATATTTGTAGAAAATCATATATATGTATGTACATACAGTGTACAATATACATTATGCAGTTTTTCTATATTCTTTCATTGAAGTTAATTAAAAAATGTTTGACGAGTTCTTTAATGAATTTTACTTTGAATTATTTTGTTATATTGATTGAAAAGCAATTTACCTGCACAGTTTGGGCCTTGCTGTCAGTGTTGTTTAAGGCTGTCCTCGACTAAAGATTTTTCTGGTCAACTAGTAGCCATTCATTTGAAGCATTAGTCGACTAATCGCACGTTTATTAATAAATAAGTTAAATCATAATAATGAGCGTTTAATTGCCTACATTGCCTAATAAGCGCATGCATAAAACTTGCCACAGAACACCGCAGAAGATAATGATTATGAATGTGTCAGGGAAAAACAGTAAGGAGGCTGCATTAACATTTTAATAATTCATTGATAAACTAGTACTTTCTTTGTTTTCGATTTAAGAGATGAACTCGGCGACACCGACTCGTCATCTCCGCAGTAGTGGATGCGCCTGTATGCATGTTTCATACGGATTACATAATCTGAGAATATTTGTTTTCCATTTGAATTAGTTTATTTGAAAGTAGACATTTCACTCTCTATAGATATATATTTTTTATGTCTGTAAGGCAAGCATACACAGAGTTTCGCGCTCAACTTCACGGAGACCGAGACGGCAGAAAGTGCATCCTGTTTGCTTTCATTATTTTACAAAAGCGCAATGTTTTGTTGTTCTTGTGAGTGCACACAAATAAACGTAGAGTCTTTACTGATTCGAAAGATGCGTTATTCTTCTTATCTGTATGACCAAAAATGAGGGAGTATTTTAAAGTGTTTTGGGAGTCCCCAATAACAGGTTGAAATGCATGCAAGGTCAAAAAACACTTTCATTGTCTTATAATATGCATTTATTTTTACTTTATTTGCTCAACGACTCCCAAACAATTCGCTCAACGATTCATTTTTCCAAACCCCTCCTTTGCGTGACGCTAATCTGCGGTGATTGGTCAGATTGATCTCATTTTCATTTCCTCATGCCTGTAATGCCTGATAAAGCAGCGTTTGTGAGCGCAGTGCTGCATTGTGTACAGCGTTACTGGGGAAACCGCTATTTTACCGCTCCAAAAGCGGCACCTAGTGGCAAAGAATGAATTTGCATTTTCATTCAGACCAATGCGAAAAGACCAACAAGTGGGCGGGCAATATGCTAATGTTTCATGTTGATGTCAAGATGAAACGGCTTGGGATTCGTTTTAAAAACGACTCGTTTCAATGATTCAGAGTCGACTCTTTCTTTGAGAGACAATAACTTTACACACGGTGCACTTTCAGATTTAAAACTTTGCAGGATGTTTGCATTCACTTAGAGCCGTTTTACACACTGCATGAAAGGTAATTTTCAAAAATCCATAATAGGGGCACTGTAAGAGCAAGTGAGCGCACCGGCGCCTCCATCTGTCCTGCAGTGAGCGCTACTGTTCAGCTTCCACACTCCACACAGACACTGAATAGCGCACATTTCTAATATTAGATTGAGCGGCCATGTAAAGTTGCTGCTACTTGCATATTTCAGATGATAAGCCATATTTGAGGTCGATGAATTATAGGCGAGTGTTTGGATGTCCTGCCCGATGTACTGTTTTCCATAGACTAGCCGTTAACGAACGACTTGCTCTAAGAGTACTAATAATCACATGTTTGAGTTGATGTTCACTCACCTAGTGTGGCCTCAGCTGTGATGTCATGCAGGGTGGGGACTGACGGGGTGCTCTCGGGCGTCTCAGTTTCATCCTCCTCTTCCTCTTCTCCTCCCTCAGGGCATTTCTCTAGCCCCTCTATCTCTAGAATCCTCTTCTCCAAGAGCTCAGCCTGACGCTTCTGTTTCTTCTTCATCTTTTTCTTCTTGTTCTTGGACATTTTGCCCATCTGAAGAAAAGAATCTTTTAACTTTTCTATGAACTTTTACCTTTTTATGTGTGAATGTGCTACCGATGAACATCAAGGAAGATGCTAAAGAACTCATCTCTGAGGAACACTCACTTGTTTTGAGGCCGGAGCTGTACTCACTGCAATGGAGGAGGAAGATGGAAAAGAGAAGACAACATCAGCATCTTTGTTGTGCACTATCGACATCGTGAAAGCAGGACATGTTTTCAGTTGCTACACAGAGTTCAAAAGCAGTGCACATGAGGTTCTCCAGAAAATGCGTCATCCTTCAGTTGTTTAGAGGAGCTCATGAGTCACTGCTCTCCATTTAGAAACATCCTGCAGACTTTACGTCACTCTGCATAATGTATCAATGGATATGTTCTATGCTGAGGTGTCAGAAGAGGTGAATGGATGTGAAGTTACAGCTATATAAAACAGCAGTCTGTCACTGATATCAGAACCATAACATTTTCACCACTGACATACTGTTTTTAGCATGTTTAAAATCAAACCAATACAACAGAACATTCATAAACACCCTGACAGTCTAAATGCTATATATACAGCTTTTGACCAAAACATTACTAGTTATTTGTGACTTCTAGCAAATTCAATATTTGTAATAATTTAGTAATATTTACAATAAACATTCTATAATTATTTACATTTAATTTATTATATTTATCATATTTTAAATATTATAATGTAACATGAAATAATAATATTCATTCTGCTTCAAAAAACTTTCTGAAAGAAAGTCAGACAGGTTTCTTTGAATTACCATTGTGTACGAAATGTGCTATATAAATAAACTTGCCTTGTCAGAGTTATTTGAGCGGACTTTGCTTTTCCGGTGAGCATGAGTGGTACACGAGCGGAACGCACATTCATAGAGAGGAATATTGAGCGGAGCGTCAAACCGATGAGGAGTGATGAGGAGAGTGAAACCTGTGCACTGAACACTGCCGGGCGGGGTGCGGCGCACCATATATATAATTATTATTATATGTAGCCTATATTTTCGGCTCGCATTTTCGGCCGTTTTTCTCTTTCATCCGAAAACCAAAAATGCAATTTTCGGCTGCCGAAAATTCGGTGCACCCCTACTTACATCCCCTCCTTGTTTACAAATCCGAAGTCCATACATCCTATTTGAACGCAGATGGGGCTTTCCTGATAACTTTCCATGATGCCAACATCTTTATTTTACTAAATTACTGCATGCTGAAGGTGACCCAGCTGACCTCACCAGAAAAGAACTCAACACCACCATCTAGTGGATTGTAAAGAAATTGAGTGCACTGAACACTGCCGGGCGGGGTGCGGCGCACCATATATATAATTATTATTATATGTAGCCTATATTTTCGGCTCGCATTTTCGGCCGTTTTTCTCTTTCATCCGAAAACCAAAAATGCAATTTTCGGCTGCCGAAAATTCGGTGCACCCCTACTTACATCCCCTCCTTGTTTACAAATCCGAAGTCCATACATCCTATTTGAACGCAGATGGGGCTTTCCTGATAACTTTCCATGATGCCAACATCTTTATTTTACTAAATTACTGCATGCTGAAGGTGACCCAGCTGACCTCACCAGAAAAGAACTCAACACCACCATCTAGTGGATTGTAAAGAAATTGATTTTATTATTCTACCAAATAGTATAATAAAAGTTCGATACTTGGCTTCCGTGTATCGATACCGTATATTGCGATACTATGCTGTATCGATTTTTTCCCCCACCCCTAATAAGGGTGAGTAAATGATGACAATTTAAATTTTCCCTTTAATTCCCTTTTAAATCCTGTTAATCTCATGGCATTATTTATACAACCATACCTGCAGTGCATTCATGTCACCACTGAGCTGAAATAAACGGTCTGTAAATATATCTAAATACCAATTCAGATGCAGCTTTAAAAAAAAGTTTGTCAAATTCTGTGTTGAATCAAATATTTCTTTCTAAAGCTACTTTTCGTAACATCTATTTGATGCTTTTCCCATTTAACACAATAATGACTTTAAATTATCCTTTTAGGGGCAATTTCTCAACCAAATTTGATGTGCAATTCGATTTATTCGCCACATTGTGTAATTAATTAGATTAAAAAAATATACTTGCTTGACAGCTCTAAAAAATATATAATGCAAAAGTTATCATAACCCAATGAACATACTGGTAGAATACATTTTTAATAAGATCAGACAGTTTACCTGTGATTACGGAGTGCTTGATTTGATGCAGACTTGACAGAGTGTCAGTACTTCACCTGATCGTGTCTGATTGATCATGGAAGGTAAAATAATAATCACAACTATTACATCATTTTAATTGTGCATCCCAAGCCCATGCCATTAAAAAAAACAGCCCTAAGTAGCGCAATTACCATGTCCCAAATATAAAAATGTAATTTCTATCCCTAAAATACATATTTTACAGTCACTGTTATGCACATTTATCATAAACACAGCTCAAATGCTTCCTACTAGTGTGGCCCAAAACATTTAGCACAGTTTTATTACAGGTAGAATGCAAAATGTTTCAGTACAAGCATTTCAACCAAATGTAATTTATGCAATATTTCAAACCTTTAACCCACTGGGGAAAATCAACCCATGGCAACAGTTTAAAAGCAGCCCAATTTCGTGCAAAAACACAACAACAACCCTGCATCCAACACGAGCTGCAGAAGTCAGATTTGACTAATCACGGGTCAAAAGTAAGGAGAGATAACTGACAAGATGTTGGAGGATTTGCTTCTCAACAGATCCCGAGTGCATTGACAAATAGTATCTTTTATCGTAGGATGTGCTCCCTTTACACAGTGCGCGCGTGATCGCGAAATCGAAAGTGAAAATGAACTACGACAGAGCGCTCATTCAAAGGGGATTTAAATACCCCACATATTGATAGCGGCAAAATTATATACAGTATTAGAATGTTTGCGGGAGCGGACACAAAAATCGCGGGAGCGGATGGGAGCATGCGATAATGGTCAGAAATTCAGCGAGCGGGATCAACAAGCCCCGCGCTATCACTCAGGGACGCAGTCAGTCAGTGCGCGCCGTAACAGATGACGTCAAATCTTGCGGGATTCCATAAATAAAATACACAGGACCCCACTATTCGACAAATATACATAATGAAAAGATGATACAAAATGTAATACCTTGGAAAATGGCATTTAAGACTTTAATACTTTTTAAGGGCCTTAATTTTGTCTAAATTGATTTATCAACTTTTAATACTTTTTAAGACCCCGCGGACACCCTGTAATAACTGGCCAGTTCTATTGTAGATTATAAAGCTCTCTGCTGTCTATTAAAGATGATATTCAACATAGACCTACCGATTCGATATTACAACAATATTTAGTAGCCGATTTGATATGTATTACAATTGTTTTTTTTTTAACGTTTTTTGGATTGCATCGTGATGTTTTTTTCAGCTGTTTAGACTCTCATTCTGACGGCACCCATTCACTGTATAGGACCCATTGGTAAGCAAGTGATGTAATACTAAATTTCTCCAAATCTGTTTTGATGAAAAAACTCATCTACATCTTGTATGGCCTGAGGGTGAGTACATTTTCAGCAAATTTTCATTTTTGAATCAACCGTTCCTTTAAAGGTGCCATAGAATGCATTGATACAATATTTAAAATTGTTCTCCAATATCTACATAGAAGGTATGTGGCTTAGGTAAGGGCAAAAATTCTCCAGAAACGGTTTTACATGTCCATTTACAACCCTAGGATTTGTCCCTAAAATGAAATGGTCTGTTATTACCTTATTTGGAAGGGTCATGAATAATGTTGAGCTCTGCTCTGATTGGCTGTTTCACAGCGCAGCTCATTTCAGTAGCTCACACAGCAAACAGATCTCTACTGTCTGGTGTGAACGATGGAGAGATTAAGCATCCAACCTTATATGTTAGAGCGTGTATCAGACGAAGATACAGATTTTGAGAGATTTTGCAAGAATGAGGCTTGAGAGAGAGTTGTGAGTGAGGACGCGGACGCAGCCTCTGTGTTGGCAGATCCAGCTGTTATAAGCGTTTTTGGACTTGTCTTTTCCACTTTTTTTGACACTTTAGAAAGTTAATAAAGTAGGACGTTGCAGTTTAGGGTCAGTGATATCTTTATCTTATCTTAAAGTGACCCTATGGGTAATGAAAGGTTCATATTTTGGTTTTGGGAGTCCCCAACAACAGGTTGACATGCATGCAAGGTAAAAAAACACTTTCATTGTTTTATAATATGCATTTATTTTTACCTTACTTCCTCAATGACTCCCAAATGATTCGCTCGATTCATTTTTCTAAACCCCTCCTTTGCGTGACGCTAATATGCGGTGATTGGTCCGATTGGTCTCATTTTCATTTCATCATGCCTGTAATGCCTGATAAAGCAGCGTTTGTGAGCGTAGTGCTGCTTTGCTTACAGTGTTACCGGGGAAACCGCTATTTTACACTCCAAAAGCGGCACCTAGTGGCAAAGAATGAATTTGCATTTTCATTCAGACTATAGAGACCTGCACTCCCGCGGTACTCCCGCGGGAGTGCAGGTCTCTAGTCTGAATGAAAACCCAACGCAACAGGGTGCGGCGCGGGACAACTCTTGATGGGCGAGTGCGGGCGGGAAGAGACTCATGTGTGTGCGGGATGCAGGAGAATAAAATGATTCGCGGGACTCCCGCAAAATAGAAATTATCTAAATATAAAATGTCTAAAACATAAATTATTTATGCGTTGCACAAAAGCAAAAAGAACAATAACATTAAAATGATTAACACGTGCAAGCTAGGCAGAGTTACTATTTATAACACGTGTTTAAAGGGTTGCGCAATGTAGCCAATCACAGACTCAGTTGTTGATTTCTAGAACGCAATGGCCAACCAGAGGTGATTAAGTTGCTTTCTTTTGAGAGACAATAACTTTACACACGGTGCACTTTCAGATTTAAAACTCTGCAGGATGTTTTCATTCACTTAGAGCTGTGTTACACACTGCATGAAAGGTCATTTTCAAAAATCCATAACAGGGGCACTTTAATTGCAAAAGATTTAAAATAATTTCGGTTTATTTTATTTATTTATCTATCTATCGGTTTTTGATTGTTTTAATAGCAATAATTGGCAACAAATCGGCTGTGCAGGTCCGGCTGGCCTAGAACATGGGCTGGTGTACGTTATGCAACTGTTGGGGGCGTAAACATTAATGATCCTGACTGTAACGTCACAGTTGGTGTTATGTTGGGATTCGCCTCTTTTTCAGTGGTTTTCAGAGATTTACACAAGAAGGAAACAATGGTGTTTGAGGCTCACGGTATGTCATTTCCATGTACAGAATTCTTATTATTCAACTATGCCAAGGTAAATACAGTTTTCCATTCTATGGCACCTTTAATAATAACATTAATAATAATTGTGACATATTAGAAGTTTTGTCCCGTCTGTTAATAATCCCTAAACAATCTAAATGTTCTGAGAGCAGCGCTTGCCGTCACCTGCGGATCCAGAAGGTGGTGGAGCTCCAGATTTCTGCCACTCCGTGGCCTCCGCAGCCAGTCTTTTGACGTACGCCTCATTCACGTCCATCAAGATGTTCTCTGGCTTTATATCAGTGTGAATGATCTTACACTTGGTGTGCAGGTAGTCCAGGCCTTGCAAAACCTACACAGAGAAAATTTCGGTTTGACCTGCAGTAAACCACATCAAATTATTATGAGCAGAAAACACACACCTGTCGAATAATGCTCTTGACACACGGCAGCGGCAGGCCCTGGTAGTTGGACTTGATAATCCACTTCAGCAGATGGTGGCCGAGAACTTCAAACACCATACACACATCTGACAGCGTATGTTAAAGGGAAATGATGGAGAACAAAAGTCCAGGTCCTCCGGGAACACAAGCCAAGAGCTCCAGCTCATTACGAGCTGCACTTCACAAATAAAAGAGCGAGCTGGGCTGAATCTGGGCAAAGTGCCTACTCTCACAGCTGTGGATCGAGAGATTGAGCGGCAGCTGAAAACTGCATCCTGTATAGAAGCAAATATGGAGTGCACTAGAAAAACACCTGTGGATCCCTCATAAAACCAAAGGAGACCTGTACAATAAACAGTGTCACTGAAAGGATACGGGATCCGTTCACACCCGAGATCTTGAAATCATCCAATAACTGCACCACTTTCTCCCTGCTGGGATCATTCTGGTCTGTGTTCCTGACCTGAATTCACCAGATGGGGGAAAAAATAACTCGGGCCTCAGACAGTTTTACAGACGAGACACTCTACGTTTCGAAACCATTTTCTTTGGTTTATTACAAAATAAACTGTGTTTTCATTTGATGAAACCACTTTCCTCGGGGCATGTGGATACACCTGACTTTCATTACTTTCCCACCACACTGTGGCACGCTGTCCAATTCATCTGACACTAAATGGTCTCGGGAATAATTCTTAGTAATGGTCTCTAAGGCAGCGCTGGTGTCGGGGTAACTCACCGCTCTCAGGAGCTTGATCTCATCGAGTGCTGTTTCAGTGTAGTGCTCTGCGCTCTTAACCACTTTCATGGCCACAAAACGCTTCCCTCTGCAACCAAAACAATAAATTCCCTCTCAGTACACATAATTAATTTATAAATGGTATTGCAGAAAGAAAAAGAAAAAACAGACAGGTAAGTGAACGTACTGTATGTCCCAAGCAAACCAAACAGTGGAAAAATGACCCCATCCCAGCTTGCGGATTACATGGTACCGTCCGTTAAACAGGTCGCCTATTTTCACATGGTGATAACCACCTAGAAAATAGCGTTTTTGGCTGTTAGAAAACAATGTTAGCAACAAAACATCTGGACTTATTTGAATATCAGGGTCAAAAATTTACACTTTCTAGATATATTTTATTCAATATTCATACATGAAATGACTTATATGCACCTCTTTAATGATTCATGAAAGAAAACTTGGTTAAATAGTGTGGCATATTCTTTAACTACAAAGTCAGGTAATTCAAGCCAAGGTTATTTATGTTATAAAATGTTATGTAGTTCAACTCCCCCAAAATGTAAAATGTAGTTACGAATTAATTATTCAAGATCTTTTTAAGATCTATGTTCACTCATTTGTATATTAAACAAATTTCAGAGAAACAAGCTCCCGGTTTGCTGTGCTTCTTTAAGGGTGTTGCAACTTGGCAATACAATTCATATTGTGATTATATTTCAATGTGATTATTATGATAATGATTATTATTAAATTTAAGTATTAAATAAGAAATATTACTATTGTAATAGTAGTCATTTCAATGTAAAAAAATAAAAAAAACAATTTAATCATTTATAATAATACTAATAATATG
>NW_015652298.1:705342-707136 GCF_001515625.1 Sinocyclocheilus rhinocerous | reverse complement strand
GATTTGTAAGGTAAATCATTTATAAATCTACGCAAACTCAGGAGAATACATCGGGCGGTTTCAAAATAAAAGTTTAAACCCTCGCTCTGAGTTTACACGTTTTGATTTCCACTGTCCACACATTCAAGAAATTACAGTGGCCATAGCATTTCTGCTGTAAAGAAATTGGCAAATATTAAAGATTAAGTGGACATTTGAATCAAATGATGTTTGGTCAATATTAAACAAGGATTAGATCGCGCAGTAAAGTGTAAAAAAAAATCGTCAGGCCGTTGGCGCCCTTTGCTGACATTTGTTATAATGTGTAATGTACATTTGCTCTATTGTTTATAATACATTATGTATTTTAACAGTTTTGTTCAATAAAATCAAACGATTACTTGCTTTTGATACTTTAGTTGAACTAATTATTATTGCCTCATTGCCAAGAATCTCTCCCTGTACTATGATCACAGGACTCCTACCCTTGCAGTAGTCATTAGGATCCTCTTGTTCCTCATCATCTGAACCCAAGATCTCCTCATCTTGCTCCTGCAGTGAGTCAGGCTGCTGTGCGGCTCCCCTTGGGTGGGGATCAGGCCTGGAGAAAGACAGCTTATCTTTAGCAAACAGATGTAGCAACCACAACCACTGGCCAAATGTCTTCACACATCTCTCATTCTAGATGTGCTAGTTACAGGAACGCAGCCAAATATTTATCCAGTGCCTTTAAAACATTATTAAAGTTTAATACCACCATCATCTTGCTAGTCTGCACCATATAATCCATGAATGTCCACTGGGCTTCTCTAATGTCAGACATTTATGAAACCTATAAATCAGTGCAGGTGCAACGTTAAACCGAAGGAACTAAGGTTAAATTGTCGAGTAAGAGAGACGGTCTTTGCTGGTTCAATATAGCTCAGCAGGAGCCGTGAAGAAAATCTTAAGAGGCGTCAAGCTGAGAGAAATCATAATGCATTCAGACTTTTTGAGTCAAGTTGCTGCAGCAAACTTAAAGTGATAGTTCTCACAAAAACAGAAATTCAGCCATTATTTATTGACCCTCATGTTGTCCCAAACCTGTATGACGTTCTATCTTATGTGAAACACAAAATATCTATGTCGGTCCATACTTTGTACCCCATTGAGTAATTGAGTGAACTATCCTTTATAGCCTATGGCAAGCATGAATATGGTTAACACTATTCTTGACAGCATCAAGAATAATCACTACTTTGCAATTGCAATAAAAAGACATCTGAATGTGTGATTAAATGCATTCAGCATTTTAATCATATATATTATCCTATACCTGTGATGGTATATGGGCCAGTTAGGGATATCTGCCAAATAATAATAATAAAAAAAAAATCTGGGGGCATGTGCCAAGATTCAGAGCGAATAACAAGACTAGACGCTATACAATTTTGTCAATCCGATTGTTTTAATTATAGAAGTGTGATCAATTAATTCTACCTGCATTGTGTTTAAAGGGGTCATATGACGTTGCTAAAAAGAACATTATGTTGTGTATTTGGTAGGGCTGTCATGATTATTAAATTTGCCTGACGATTAATTGTCTAAAAATAGTCACGGTTATTGCGATTAATTGTCTGTTTTAGGGCTTTGGCGATTATGACGATTAATTGTCTGTTTTTATGGCTTTCGTTATATAATTGATTAATTTAAGGGTTCAGTAAATAATTATGATGTTATCTTTTAATCTTTTTGAGTTATTATTTTGCAGTGTAAGATTACATAGAGTATTCCAGATTCTAAGAATTGGCCAATACCGATCCAACACCAGCGCTA
>NW_015652298.1:703129-703838 GCF_001515625.1 Sinocyclocheilus rhinocerous | reverse complement strand
TTACAAAATACATTCATGAAGAAATCATGAAAATCATGAGAAAAAGAAAGGCTTCTAATAATCTTTCTGTTTGTGATAATTCCTTCCTTCAAAGTATTATATTATAATGGGAATATATCATCTTGGAGAGAGAGTTTTACCGTGCTGACTGTCATAACTGAACGTGACGTGCTGTTTGAATGCTGAGCGGAGAATGACTGACAGCTGCAGCAGAAGGAAGATGAGTTTCTGTAAACCTAAATTCTGTCCCTCACATTAAGATATGGAATGGCTTCAGATGATATAGCAGGGCTCCAGACTGCGACCATTTTTTCTGCCTGTGCGACAATTTTGTGTGCGGTCGCACATGGTGCGACCAACGCGTTTGTCAACTCATAAGCGCAGCAATTTCTGTTGCATATGAGAAACATCAAACGGCAAACGAAACAGCGCTTAGAGAGTATACTCGCCGCGTCAGCATGAGCGCGAAGGTGCACGCAGCAAAAATGACGCGCATATTGAGGAAACGATGGATGGTTTTAAAGCGAAAGTCAAGTAAAAGACCACTTCTTAAACCAAAGAAGGTGAACATGCTGGTATTCTTGTGGTGGGGAAAAAACATGCAAGCACTGTCACCATTAGTTTTACTTTTCTTTTTGTTTTCATTTTTGAAAAACTTATCTTTGCTGTTTACCTCACATTACTACGCTATGGAGGCTCTCTTTTATTT